>NW_006921422.1:11920-83224 GCF_000392275.1 Phaeoacremonium minimum UCRPA7
TTGTTAGTTCTTGGTTCTTAGAAGAATGCAGTGTTCTCGAGGAGTTGTTCGAGTATCATATTGAAGGAAGAGTGTGACTGCGTGATGTAACCGCGGTAATTGTGCTAGCCGCGAGCACCATGGCATGCCGCTGCTCCCGTGTGGGGGACACGCCAAGACAATAGATTGACTCTTGCCGTCCCTTGATGTCCTACATAGACTAGTCCGTCAACTGTTTTCTCACAGATCTCCACATTCTACCAGCATGTTGCACAGGTAGCTCCACCCCAGCGCTTAACTTACACTGTATATCATGTAATACGATGCAGATTACAGCCCTCGTCCAAGGGGAGTGTCTACGGAGCTGCGGAAATAACACTACACCGGCCCGGCTCTACCGCGGAACATTGCCGGGTCTGTCCGGCCAGCTAATCCTCCACTACCTCAGATGCATGTGATGGTGTTTTCGGCGACCAAGAATGAGGTATTTTGAGACTGGCTAGTACTTCACTCAGTCAACCAGTGATTCTCACATAAATGTCCACGAATTGTATCTGAAACCTGTGCCTGCCTAAGTAGTCTAAACAAAATTGATATCTGTCAAGTAATTTCCTGATTTAATTGACGATATTTTCGGAAACATCCCAGTAAATACCCAGTCTTGGCATGATACCCCTGCGTTAGCGGCCAATGTTGGTTTTCCTCCATCTTACAGTACAGACAGTTACATCGACAATCTGATCTATTGCTTCGAGACTCCTCTTCGATTGTCTACATGTAAGTGCAATCTAATGCCCAGTACCACACTCTGGGGCTGACAGAATTTCCCGTCAGCCACTAAATTTTCGTGCTCAATAACATCCTCTTTACATTACACGTGGACGTCCCCATGTGTTCTCTTCTGCTCTCATCGAATCCTGAGCTTCTAATTCCACATATCCAGTTCATCCAAACCCTTCTCACGGGAACACGATGTATCTCTCTCGACTTACAGTCCAAGCTGCGTTGGCTATGGTCGGGGCTTTAGCTGGACAGCCGCCTATCATATCTCCTAGGCAGTTGGAAAGTCTATGCTCGACATACACCGTTCATGCCAATGACACGTGCATCAGTATCGGCAACGATTTGAATGTCACATGGGCTCAGTTAATATCATGGAATTCCGCCATCGACAAGACTTGCTCGTATGTCCGGGCAGTCTCATAATCCTAGGGCAACACTAAATAGCCAGCAGAAACTTAGCTACTCTTGTGAACACCGATCTCTGCGTGAGCAATCCTCTAGGGGACTATGCCATGCCCTCTAACACCGTGGGGGCAACCAGCATTGCGACAACACCAGCGTAAGCCAATTACTAGTACTATTCAAGTTCTACCCACAAGCTTGCTAATAATCATCAACAGTCCCGTCGCTACACCTACAGCGGATGGGACAAATTCTTATTGTGGCCAGTATTACCTTATTGATACCGGCGATGACTGTTCTACCATCACCACCAAATTTGGCATTGACTTGGATGATTTGTGAGTAATCCACTAATGTTTGAGTACCGCCCAGTCGGCGAGTTGTCTGTAATATTGCTTTTCTTCATATAGACCGAGTCTAAAGTTGCGGCAAAGCCCTAACATGTATGGATAGCATATTTCTCAACCCTGAAATTTGGGAAAACTGTACAAATCTCATGAAAGATTATTACTACTGCGTTCAGCCTGTTGGCACAATAACGACGTATTCAGGCCACCCAGAATCAACAACGACGATACCTTTTGTCGAGACTTCGGCAACAGCAGCGCCGTACATCGATATACTCGCTAACTATACTACTAATGTGACCACCGTTCCACTTGCTAATGGTAGTCGTTTGGACTGCTACGAGTAAGTTCTTTCGCCATTAGGCTTTTTAAGGCGGAGGTGTACGTGCTTATGGCCCATAATCAGGTATACATATATTCAGAATGTTTCAGACATGGCAAGTATGTCCTGCTGGGGTCTTGCCACATTCTACGACATCGAACGAGAGGTATGTCGAATGGTCACTAGTTTACATGATTGTACACTCACTCGCACACAGGAGCTGGTACTTTGGAATCCGTCTCTAGCTCAGGATGGAGAGAATCTCACAAGCTCGACTAATTACAAATATGACTGCGAATTGAGTGAAAGTGTGTCGTACTGTGTTTTACTTGCTTCGCCTACCCTGAGTGAGTGAATTCCGGTCAATCTCCCACGCTTCGACCAAGACTAACCAAGACCATGACGATTTGCAGCTTCTAGTGGTGCAATTCAGACTCCGAATCCCCGAGCAGCCGGAGAGGTGGCAAACTGCACGGAGTGGTATCTAATGGAGACATTCTCCACCTGCCAGGACGTTCTGGCTCTTTACGGGATAACCTTGAAAGACTTCTACGCCTTTAACCCCTCGGTTGGCAGCACTTGTTCGACCATGGCTGCTGGTACCTACTACTGCGTCTCTACCAATGCGGATGGTACTGCTCCTGGAGATGATGGCTACACAGTGACAACAACTACGTCCAGCTCCGCCCTGTCAACAACAACCGGCGTTACGACACCTTCGCCCGTCCAGGTATTTCCCTCCGCTGAGTCTTTCTAGATTGATTTATGAAATTCGAGATCACCGTGCAATGATTCATGAAGAGAGAACTAACATGGTACTGCTCTATAGACTGGCATGGCTTCTAATTGCAACGAATTTTACTACGTGGTTTCTGGTGATGGTTGCTGGGCCATCGCTAACGACCACGGCATCGCGTTAGATGATTTTTACGCCTGGAATCCCGCTGTCGGTTCGGACTGCTCCGGTCTCGAGGCGGAGGTGTATGTTTGCGTTGGAGTCTCCCAAACGGCAAGTCCAACAACGACGACGATGGCATCTTCCACGACGTCTAGTGCCGCCATCGTCACACCGACACCGACCCAATCTGGTATGGTAGATGGCTGCAAATCTTTCTACTATGTGGTTTCCGGTGATGGATGCTGGTCCATCGCGAATGACCATGGGATTGAATTGGCAGACTTCTACGATTGGAATCCCGCCGTAGGGACGGACTGTGCCTCTCTGTGGCCCGACTACTATGTCTGCGTAGGTGTGTAGTTCATAACCGAACGATTTCTCCTGACTAGGAGGGGAATCAGTGTTCCATGTAATCGTAATGTGATATCCAGTGCCGCGGAGGTTAGAATAAAACATCGCGGACTTTTACACTCATTCGCAGTGAACGTAGGCGCGTCTTTTGTTTCATGGACATCATTGAATCAAGATCTCGGCATGTGGGGGGCGCGGTCATTTCCCATTCTTTTGACAAATTCAGGGTCTATAGCAGGGGATCGACGAGGGCAAGAACATTATCACGCGATGATGCTCCGTAAGTAGCATCGCTCACTCCAACATCTGCAAGATCCAGGGGTAGGATTTATACCATACCGTGGAGCCTGCGTTGGCGGGACTAGGTGCCTCTTAACTGTTAGCGGCGGTTTTTTGTCGCGATTAGGCCTGTGGACCGGTATGCTCAGTATTCGGCATTTCTTTCCGTCCCGAGGAGGCAAATGAGACGACTAGCGAACTCATTGATTGGATATCCAGCCGCCGGCGAGTATTTATTACATGATTGCCCCCAGGAACAGGGATCTTGGTAGATGCGTTGCAAACATCAATAGTGTGTCGTGCATTTCCCGTAATAAGCCTCGTGATTCTTGGCACTCACTTCCCTGTCAAAATATTGTGGCTCCTCTAGCTTAATGTGCCAACTTGACTACCAAACCTGTCTCAGCATTGGACGAATGCAAATGTGCAGGTGGTTGTCTTTCGGACACAATCATTCAACCATTTTTTCGTCCGTTGAAGCCGCTCTTGTAGATGGAGCCATCTAAGTCAAACACCGCCGAAGGACACCAACAGGCGGCGTTACGCCTCCCACGCGAGATTGTCGCAACAATCTGCGACTTGGTCGACAACAAAACCATCAAAAGCTTGCGCCTCACATGTCATTTCTATCTACAAACAGCAGTCCTACGCTTCAGTCGTGTCTTCATCTCGGCCAACCCGTTGAATGTAGAGGTTTTCAAGGCAGTGGCGTCTCACGAGACTTTTCGCAATCAAATCACTGAGATTATCTGGGACGATGCGACTCTCTCTGAAGGCCCAAGAGTACCCCAAAATGAAGTAGAAGCATACTACACAGAAGATGAGGATGATTATGACTATGATGAACAGGACGATGGAGAGGATGAGGATGGTATCTCATGGGTAGGACAAGTACCGAAGTGGTATCTCAAGGCATGTAAGAATAACGTCTTTGAGTTCAAGAGCCTTAAAGGGGAGGACGTTGACAGGCCGGACCACCTCGAGCGGGCTGAGCAGTTAGCCTCACACATGCCAATGGAGGAGTCATGGGCTTATTATCAAACATTGCTGGGTCAGCAGCGCCAGGTGATCGCCTCTCAGGCACATGTACGCGCTCTGGAGGATTACACTTGTTCATTTCCGGCATTGAAGCGAATCACCATTACTCCTGCAGTACATGGACGGCTTTTCAATCCGCTCTTTGAGACACCGATGATACGAGCTTTCCCAAAGGGCTTCAACCACCCAATCCCTCGCGGGTGGCCTGTGACAGAACTCGCCCAACTGGAATGTCCTGAATGGGAAGACGACGGCATAGACTGGCAGGGCTTCCGTGCCGTGACGCGTGCCCTTGCGCAGCAAAAAGACGAAGGAAGGGTTACAGAGCTACGAGTTGATGCTGGCCAGCTGGAAACAGGATTAAACTCACATGTCTTTGAACAGGAGAACGAGACGCTCCACGACTTCGAGGCCGTACTTGCCCGCCCTGACTTCAAGCATCTGCATCTCGATCTTATGGTAGACCCACATCACAGACAAGCAGACATCTTCCGGGCTGGGCTGCTCAAACGGTCGCTATCTGGTGCCGCACGTGGTCAAGGCTTGGCATACCTGAGCTTCGGAACGAGTGTACAAATCCATGGTGACGGTCGATGTAGCCATTTTTATAGTCCCTTGGGGACAATCTTCGACCCTGTCAGTATCTCGCGACTCCAGCACTTCGGCCTATCTCGGTTCTACGTCAGGCAAGACGATCTTTTGGCGTTGCTAGCGGCTCTCCCACAAACCTTGCAGACTGTCGATTTGTGCCTGATAGAGTTCGCGGACGGCGCGGGCAGCTACCGCACGTTACTAAGCCAAATACGAGACACGCTGGGTTGGGGAACGCGAAACCCCAGACCAAAACTATCTATCAGCATCGACTCCTTACACAGCGCGCAGGTCCGGTCGGTCTGGATCAGGGAGGAATTGGACAAGTACCTGTACGCGGACGGCCGAAACCCTTTTGGCGACGACGCGTCTGCACCCGGACCGAATCAGATCAGGGAAGGGTTCGGACGGATGAAGGACGCCTTTGAGCCCGAGTACGAGAGACCACACGTCGATATTTGGACGTTGGCTGAACTCGGTTACCTCAAGCAGGATGATCCGCCACGCCCCCGTCCAGGCCAAAACCCTTTAGCAATGCGGTTCAACGCAATGATATGAGCTCGGGCGCCTTTGTTGCTTCTGGAGAGCGGTCATCTACTCCATATATTAGCTAGGCGGTCTTCGGCTTAGATACGATTTCCACGCAAATTGAGTAGGTAGCCACACCCGCAACTCCTGTTTCCATCTCACCAAAGTACGTGGTCTCTAATAAACTACTTGGCACGGCGTGCTCGTTAAGACTAAAGAGTTCTTAATGGGGGTTGCTCGGAACACAAAGAATTTGACAGACTCTTAAGGCTCGTGAACATTTCGTAAACTTCATATACAATATTCAATTCTGGGAGTCTTCTGTGTAGCTCATGAAGGATAAAATCAAAATCAAAATCGTTTGCTTAACGACAAGGTCTGATATATTCTTGGCTCCAAGGACGGCCAAATTACGAGGATAGCACAAATGCTACATCTATCAATATCTACCGGCACCTCTCAATGTGTGCACTCTAATGCTGCAAACCCATCGCTCCACCTCAGTCCGCCCATGATGGCAACCAAGATGGCAAGTCCTAAAACAACACTCATTGCGCCATAAAAATATGCATGTCGGCGTCTCAAAGCTGCCAGCTCTGCGACCCAAGTAGATACAGTAGTAAGACAACCGCAAAACCCATCTTCGATGCCCTGGAGGACCTGGCAGCCAATGACACCTCCCAGTGGGACGTGTGCAAGGTCCCATGACATGCCCAAGATGGCGGTGCCGAAAATATTAACAGCGAAAGTCCCAAGTGGGAAAGATGCAATCCGACCATTCAGATATAGTGAAGCATAAAACCGAGCAAGACAACCTAAAGGCGCGAAGACAAGTGAGAATGTTGCCCGCCCGCGCCAGACTTCTGTGCCACCGCCAAAACGGTCTGGAGGAAAGATGGAGAGTACGACTGCACCCAACCAGCAGCCCCAAGCGAGGAACACGGCCAGACGGTCAGCAAACTTGCGCGTAAAGAGGTATGGGAGTGATGGTGTGATTGGCTCTAAGGTGATCGCAAGATGAGCACCGACGAATAGACCTGATAAGCAGAGGGATACAGTTATTAGGATAACGGCGAGAAGAGCCATGAAAGAGTAGCCGCCATTTCGTGGAGCAATAGCTGTGGTACCGGGGTTAGGTAGATCGTTCGACAATGCAAGAAAGATATCTCGAATGAAAGCGGAAAAGGAGGTGAAAGAGCCACAAAAGCCTGTTGCAAGGCCAATGTAGAGCGGTATGGTCTTCTTGGTAGCCATATAGGCTTTCTTTGCGGCTGCGAGATCGACAGCAGGCATCTCAGAACCAGATCCGGCACTCTCTTCAGCCTGGCCATTCTCCTTCGCCCTGCGGATCTCCCTGTCATATGTCGGCGTCCCCCATTCCGAGCGGAACAACATCCTATCCTCTGCGAGAAACCCCATGAATACGCTACCACCAAAATTTGGCCATAGAGACGTAAATATGGATGGCGTCCCGGGATACGTTGTCAGAGCCTGAAGTCCTAGCCTCGCTAGAGTTCCGAAGAACGAGAAGAGAATCAAATAGGAGATCGTGTAGATCTGAGTAGCAAGCCTAGATACCCTGACTGGTGTTTCCGACTCTCCCGGTGGTTTCTCCTGCGTTGGACTCTCTTCCGCACCTTCTGATCTTCTCCTACTTGCTCGAGAGACATCCCTTTGATACTCTTGCTCCCGACTTCGTGTCTGCTCCAAACTCCCATGTTCGTATATGGCCTCTTCGTCTGGGTTCTCGACGACTGACCCAGCCGCAAGCTCGTCGAGGTTCGCAAACGCATCAGGCACATCGTAGACGACATTGGCGGCTGTGGATCGACGGCGCGCATTGCGCGCATCTCTGTCAAGCGAACCTTGAGAAAATCTCCTCGAACGCCCGCGCGTCGATGATCCGCTGCCGCTCACACTTCCATGCCGTGACGGGCCACTCAATTCGCGACTGTCCTCAAGGGTGAGACTGTGCCTAATTTGTTCCTCGTCATCGGGATTCTGGACGGGGGGTTCGATGTTAACGTCGTCGAGATTCCGAAACGCCTCGGGAGTGTCGTAGTCTACTGACGGGCGCGACGCGCGCCGATCGTTTCTTGCACTTCGAGATGCGCGGGATGTTGTCTGATGCATTTCATTCTGTGCGAATGGAGATGGATCTTCCGAGGCAGGGCCATCTGCCGCATTGGACAGAGGCGTGGCAATGTGCGCTTCGTCGTGGCCGGCGACTTTGTGGTCGCAGTCAGGCTGTGACGTCGTTTCGTCCTGGCGGGTGTGGGGTTGCATCATTGTTTAGATCTCTTGGCGATGCACGATCTCCTCTTGGCCTTCTCTAACGGTTCATATTATGATGTTCTCAACAGTGCACGGCCAGATGGAGAAGATGAGCCACATGTCAAGGCATGAGCGTGCCTGTGTTCAGATCGTTACATCGAGAAAAGAGATTGTTCCTAGGGTTCTAGGAATGAGAAAAGTTCCAGCGATAACAACCAGGTCGCCGGGTCGGAAAAGTCGCTAAGTTACAGCGGGGTTCCGCCTTAGCCGGTTCTAACTGTGAGTCGCGTCGAACTTCCTTATCTAAGCTCAACTTCCATCTCTCTTTTCCCAATTCGTCTTCGTCCGTTGTCACCATCACCTCAGTCTCATTGATAATGGATCAATTGCAAGAGGCTCACATGTGGAGGTTCTTGGATTACGTAGAGGCGAACGGCGTCAGTCAAGTGATTGAGCTTTCTCGATGCTTCAGGCCATTGCTCTTTTCAGCTGCGTTCTCCTGAGACTTCAGATCATGATAAAGCCGAACGGTCACAATGGGCTTTCACGCCCTAGGTTTTAAGCTGCACTTTAAAGTCAGACATTGTTTCGGAATGCTGGCAAGAATGCAGAATTGACTCAGAAACTCTTTCAGTGAACCGGAAACTGTATGAAGTCTGTTTGTCGGTCTTGCCGTTTGTCTTGAATTCGAGTTGACATAACTCAGGACTTTCAATGACATGACTTTCTCCTTTCCCACGGTGCTGTTCCAGAGCTCATAGTTTTTAAGGCGCATCTTGTATATCAAATAGCCTGATCGAGTGATCCTACGGCCGAACTCGTCCATAGGTCTAGAGTACTACGCCAGCTTCCGCACATCAGCTCTTTTACTATTATCGCCATGCTTCGGGGACGTCAAACATGCGTCGCCATGGTGGTTCTTTTCACGACAGTCGTCCAAGCCAACAGCCTTGGAGACTGGATCAACAACCCAGGTTATCTACAGGGAGGAACACCAAAAGAGCAAATCAAGTGTTATGTGCTTCCCTATGGTGCCTTGGGCTTCATTACTCACCTGCTTACCTCCTATTGTGTCGCTTGCCTCGCTCGGGGTCGAAGCCCATGGCATCCAGGCTCCCGTCTACAACGCCCGAAGCTGGACATTGTTCTTGCAATGATTGGTATGATGATCTCGCTTTTCATCAATATGCTTGTTGTCTTCAAATGCTGGAACTCCTGGGAGTTCATTCTCATCGCCGTATGGAAGATATTCTTATCCCTAACACTATCGGCAATCACACTGGATGCTGGCTTCCGGACTCTGCGACGCGAAACACTAGGCAACACGCAAATTAGGGTTGTCTGTGAATCAACAAGGCACAGGACTCGCACAGCCTTCGATAGATTCCTTGATAACGTCCCCAAGGTGCTCTTGCCTTGCATGAAAAAGCGCCAGCGTCCAAGGAGTCATGCCAGTGGCTCGGTCGAAACTCATTGCATCAACACTAGCTCCGAAGACTATCCTAAGACACTACGATGGTTATTCTTAGAACTTGCCGGTACCATTGCGGGCTGTACTGGCTTGTTTGCGTTAATGCAAAGGGAGGACTTCGAACGGAAGAGAGCATTCTGGGCCATTTCTCTCGCTTTTGGCCTCACTAGCAGCTCCGTCTTCGGAGGAGCTATCATGTGGTCTTACAAAAGCCGTATGCATCGAAGAAAAGCTAAGCATGATTTCGATGTAAATGAATGCGAGAAGAAATTTCTCTATCAAGCCGGCCGAAACGGGCGAGGTTTCTATGGTCGACCTACTCAAGCACCTATTCTACCTCCACAGCCTCTGCTCAGACAAGAAGAGCCTGGGGCACCGACACCAATCCCGGTATCACACCCTGCACAGCATCTGCCAGATAGTGACCGTCTTCGAGAAACAGAGGACCAATTGCTATTACAAATTGAAGCGATTCGCCGGCGCCCTTTACTCGAAATTGAAGACCTACCTATGATGGTAATTCAAGTTCTCGTCTTTGCAATCGTCACCTCCTGTCTCGTTGCTGCGCTTTACAGTGATTGGATTCTTGCTTACACTTCCGGATCCTGGAGCGGCATTCCCAGCACCGATAACATGTTCGTCAGCTTGATTTACATGGCCTCGAAGCTGATGCCACTTTTTCAATCATAGTGTCGCAACGGCGCAGGCTCGCCAGGCAAGTGCAATGAAATTGTTATTATTACATCGTTCTGATCGTCCGGCCCACGGTTTGTCATGACGCGCCTTGAGCTTGGGCTGACGTGAGGCGGTTGATGCCATGTCTACGCTGATCCTCAATCGTGCCAATGAAAATTGGGTGCCTTGCATCAGCTGTTAGACTTCCAAGCTTACTGGTCGCTATGGTCAACTCTCCGTGGACGTGCGGAACTTCACAACCGGTTCAGCCACGAGCCCGAATCTGTCCTGCCGAAATCATGTAATGCCTCAAACAAGGCATGTATGATAGCAAATTCACATTGCGACTTATACGGGTGCGAAAGTAGATTACTCGACCTATCGGGGCAACGACTGCGGGCTCTTGAGATCTCCTTCCGTAAAAGTGTTCGCTAGATGTCGATCTATTCGAGAGCAGGCAGGTGGTACGACACAGGGCGTGGGTCAGCGCCTCGGATACCAACGGATATTTTGTTGAAGTCAAAGATGCAATTGTGTTTGTACAAGACGACATACGTCGTTTCTCACTTGTCTTGTATGTAATCATTATTTATCGTGTTGGTTTCCGCAGTTGTGCAATGAGATGGCACAGCCACACCGTGTAAGTCGTCGATCTTGTCTAGCAGTCTATCATCCTAGCGGAGTATCTCGATTCAATGTTCTCCAAACCTCTGGTTTCCCCGCATCGAATTAATGAGTTAAGCTCTTCTTACTGGAGTGGTCGCAAACGGTCAATCGTAGGCCACCCAGCTACGGCAGAGTGCCGATCTGCTGCTCAAGCGCATGGTTCCTCGGACTTTAAATTGCCTCTGCATCGCGTCTCTTAGCGAATCTGCTGGATGCTTAGCTCTGTGCCCCGCCACGGCAGTGGCATCAGCCAAGCCTACAGCGAGCAAGGGTGAGCTTCGAAGAAGTCCATGCTGGGAGGGATCCGTCGCCCGTGTTTTAGGCTGATTCCTTGCACCCAAACGTCACCACTCCAGTCACCGGCGAGGAAACCCCAATCAGAATGCCGCGGAGACAAATTGAGCTTCCTCATCGGTATAGCAGCAACAGGCAGCTACCGTGGAAGCATCATATGGAGCTTGCCGAGCCCGCGTCACTTCCAGAGCACGCAACTGTGAGCACCTGGGCGGCCTCGGCGGTGCAGCTCCTTCGAGCAACTGCTCTTCAGCCCCATTGGTGAAGCTACCCTGCGTGCGGAGAGGTTGCAGGCGGCAGACGATCCTCTCCACCATCAATACCCACAACGCTCCATGCTACGGGCCTAATACGAAGCTTAATGGAACGCCTAAGCTCCCACAGAGGTGGGTAGAGACGATAAGGTACTGTACAATGGTTCATATATGACCTCGCTCCCCTGCGTGGATCCAATGCGCTAACTCCGAAGGCTGAAAAGCTGCTCAAGTCTTGGAGATTCGTCTTGTTTCAGCGTTTGTATTCAATTGCGTTGTTACAAGTTGTAAATATGCTGTTGAAAAAGGCACTCTTGTCACTGCTGCTGTCGTCGATTGCAGTGGACGCTGCAATTGATGATACTGCGCACTTGAGAAAGGCTCTTGCCGCTTCACGGAAGCAGACGCCAGTCGAAGAGCAGCCTGTAATTGCCAAGCGGCAATCAGAAGACACGCCGTTCTTAAATTCCAATACAACAAGTATGTTGAGTCGTCTTGAGTAATGTGAAGAGCACGGAATTGATACTTTCTTCAGAATTCGTCGTCAACGGTTCAGCAATCCCCGATGTCGATTTTGATGTTGGCCCTTCGTACGCCGGCCAGCTTCCTGTAGGCGGTGACAGCGATGGACGGCTGTGGTTCTGGTTCTTTCCTACAACTGATCCTGATGAGCCAAAAGAGATCATTATATGGCTCAACGGAGGTGTAAGTCTTGATAGGATTCCAGAATAACATCACTACTAACTATCACCAGCCTGGATGCTCATCATTAGACGGTTTCTTAAAGGAACATGGTCCCTTCTTATGGGGTACAGGTACCTACGCGCCAATTAAGAACCCTTGGAGCTGGCATCATGTCTCAAATATCATATACGTGGAGCAGCCAATCGGCACCGGCTTTTCCCAGGGCACGGTGACCATAACGAGCGAGGAAGAGCTTGCAGAGCAATTTCTGGGCTTCTGGAAGAACTTCGTGACGACCTTTGGCTTGGAGGGCTACAAGGTTTATGTTACCGGTGAAAGTTACGCGTATGATCTCTATCCCTCATGGAAGGTGAAGTGTCTCTAACCAGAACAGTGGAAAGTACTGCCCGTACATCGCCAGCGCGATGGTCGACAAGAATGATACGACGTATTACGATGTTAGCGGCTTGCTTATCTACGATCCTGTAATATCGGATGGTGTCACACAAGAGGTGCCCACACGGTATTTCGTTGACTACTGGTCCGGCCTGTTCCCCTTCAATGACACGACAAAGGCAGCTATTGCAAATGCTTCTGAGGCATGCGGATATGATGCCTTTGTGGACAAGTATCTAGTATTTCCGCCCGTCGGGCCGCAGCCTGTGCCAGAGAAAATGCCGGGTATCAATGCTAATGGTACCGATTTGGTCGACGGCTGCGAGCTCTTTGGCATGGTCTGGGATGCTATCCTTGCGATCAATCCAGGATTCAATGTTTATTATGTTGCTCAGCCAGTTCCAGTACGTGTTCTAATTGGCTTGCTACATTGAAACACTCGTGTCAGGTGTCTGCAGATTATGGTTTATCCATTTCCAAGACCCCTTTCTCATCCCTACCTCACTCACCTTTCCTCATACCATCATCTAATAATTGTTACTCTAGATTCCGGACGACGTGCTCGGATTCCCATCATCGGTCTTCTATACTGCTCCAGGGCGGGAGATCTACTTCAACCGTACGGATGTCAAGAAGGCCATCAACGCGCCATTAGATGTGAACTGGGAGATCTGCTCCGAGCAATCCGTCTTCGATGGCGGAGACTCCTCTGACCCGTCAATCTGGCATGCCATTCCCAATGTCATCGAGAGGACCAAAAACGTGCAGATTTCACACGGTAGCTTGGACTTTGTGCTCCTGGCCAACACCTCCCTCCTAGCCATCCAGAATATGACATGGGGCGGCAAGCTAGGCTTCCAGAGTCAACCAGAAAGTCCTCTGTTTGTGCCAGATCATGACCAATCCGTGATCCCTGGAATCAGTGGTCAAGGTGTCTTGGGAACATGGCATGAAGAGCGCGGTCTGCTCTGGTCGGTCGTCGACTTGTCTGGCCACATGGTTCCCACTTATCAGCCGGCTTTAGCCTTCCGTCAAATTCAAAAGCTGCTCGGACGCATTGATAGTCTTAGTAGCCTCGATCCTTTCCCACAATATTCGAATGCTACCCAGCCAACTGCTGACGAGCTGGGGAAAGGCACCGCTCCGATTCTGGGAAGGAATGCAAATGACACGTCTGGCGGCTCAGGAGGTGGCGGCAGCTGCAGTGCAAGTGGATCAGGAACTGCAGCGTCGCCATCTGGCACATCGCGTTAGTCCTCCTTTTCTTAGAATTATGATAATCTCAAGGAATAGAAGGATGCCACCAAGGTGTTATGTCTTCTAACACGCGATAGCATCCGCTGCCAATGGGAATAGAGCAAACCTTCATCTTTCATGGAGCATTACAACATCAGTGGTAATTGCAGCTATGTTTCTGAGCAATTAAATACTCATTTCAAATGCACTACCACCGCAGTAGGGGTAATAAATATAATCCTTAAAGATGGGAATGGTTATGGTCCCTCCTCGATTTTGTGAGTGAAGATTGCAGCCGGCAAAGACCCTCGAGTCATCTTCACAGTGCCACCATTCAGTGACATAAAGTGGTCTGAATAATGTCTTTGCTTTTGAGTAGCACTGCAGTGACTGGTTCATGTGCTGCTTATCGATAAACTCAGCTCGATCTGGCGAGGTGACACATCAGTGACTAAAGGGCCTTATGTCACTTCTGGGACCTGTGAATCTGAGTTCGTTAACAGCTTCCACTTCATTGTATGCTTACCTTTTGTTGTTTCGTCTCGAAGCTATCCCGTGACGTCCTTGTGCTAAATTGCACTCTAAGATTGACCGCATCGCAGCTTCCAAGGTTGTCATTTGGCCAACTACCTTGTCGCTCGGTATTTACACGGCCTTTTGACAAACTGATCGAGGGGAATGACAAGAGAAATCAAGATAACCCCAACTCGACCATGATTCTCACCTCGATCACCTCCCTCCACGCGGCCGCGATGGTCATCATGGCCAATCTCGTAACTGCTCATGAGCGTGGTGGCCCTGACGCATGCCTGTGTCAAGAATACACCGTCACCGCTGTTCCTGAGTTCAACATCACGAACTTCAGTTGGTCCTGGAACGCTGCAAATAATACTGAGTGAGTCTCCTGGTAGCATTTACTCACTCCTCGAAGCTCTTCAGATTTATGCTTGTGCAGGAGCTTACCGTTAGTAGCTCCGGCTCATTCGATATGGCGTTCTGGCCAGGCGCTCCTTCCGCAAGCTGCGCGTTCAGCGTGTCTGCCAGCACAGGCTATCCAGTCTCAGTCGGGTCCAACTCTACCGTCTGTCTCTTCGGTGGACCTCAGGATGTACACAATTCGGACATGAATAGCTTCCTACGCCTAATGGAGTCTTCGACCGTTGGGTTTCAGTTGATTGTTCCTGACGATGCGACCGAAGACTCGACCCTCGTTTTCGTCTTGGAGATTCAAGAACGATGGATCTGCTTCAAAGGTATCTGTACCGAGTGTCTACATTGGAGCCAGCACAACATGGCCATAGATCAATTTGTGTGGAATGGAGATGGCCGAAAGTACATTGGTCCAACCGACTTCTGCCTGACTGGGTATTTCTCGCATGTTTGAGGAGGACTATGAGGCCTTACTACGATTGTTTGTCAAATAGGGATAATTGCTTGATCATGATCGGTTGATCGAAGGTATGGGATACCTTTCTGATATCCGGCTGGCACTAAGAGGTATTTGCTGCCAGAAATCATACATGTTTCCCTCAAAGTATAGTCCCCTTTGCTCATGTGTCGTTCCCCTCCCGTGGTGAATCTCTCACACTAATCTTGTACCCTCAATCATTCCCAGTGATACTTCCAACTATCCTAGTCTACCTTGCCGTGCACGGCTCAGGAAGTTTGTTATCAGGTATGCAGATACCTCCGCAGTCTGCGCCGCCCTTCTTCGGGTCGCATGAATCCCGCGGATCGTCAATACATCTCAGTCCCGACGGGCATGCGATGCCAATGAATCCGCCACAGAAGTGCTCTTCGACGCAGATGGGCCCGCCCGTTTCGTGGCTGGATATACAGGTTGTGCCTTCCCTGCACAGCACCACGGCACATCCAACTTCGCGGAGGACCTTGCCGATGTCAATGTCTATTGGTGAAGTAGCTGCAAGAGAGGAGAGGAAGAGTGTAAGGATGAGGCCGTTGCTCTTCATGATGAGATAATAGGGAGAGATGTCTCTGGATGAGTCGTTTCCTGTCTTCAAATGATGTATGGTACGGTTGTCGGGATAATTATGGATGAGACCGCTGAGATGAGCCTGAAGTTCTTATAGAGGGTTTTCTTAAGGCTACGCGAGACATAGCCGGACATAATCAATTGATCGGTAAGGATGGATGGCCACGGTTTCTGGTCATACGGCACCTTTAAGCTTTCTTAAACGACCATCTTTTCTTGGCCTCGCGTCGATCATTCCAGCTCGTGTCACGTTAACGGAGGACGAAAAGCTGAATTTTCACACGGGGGCACGTATGGACACGGGGTAAGGGCAGAAAGTGCCACCTAAGTCGTTCGCTTGTGCATCATCACGGTTCATCCATGACGAGGCGCCGTAACGTCGAGGTCTTGGCTTCTAAATAAGGGAGCGGCGATATTGTGGCTGCTGGCTAGCAGCTCTCTCCTTGCTTTATTGCTCGCTTGGAATGAAACGTCTTTCGGAAAGTTAGGTTTCAACCCGGTTGTCGCCAATGATTTGTGGAATTTGCCAAGTTTGCGGCTCGATAGATGACCCGCCCAGCCACAGAAGAAAATGTCCTCGACTATTTGATGCAGCTCCTGTCGGTGTAAGGGGCCGTTGAACTTTGAAGAAGTGCATATGCAGGAAGACTGCAGACATGCATTTAAATATGGGGTAAGACACTCCTACTGTGTCCCACGCCTGCTCGCAGCGTCAAACATCATGGTATGATGCACGATGGGCGTGCATGCTTTCGTGCAGAAAATACGTGGCGACGTTTGCCTGACTGAACACAGAGGTAATAGTTCGATACTTGAAAAATCAATCATCTGCCATAATATCATTTGAACACGCCTCCATCTATTTCTTGAGCTAAAACGAAGCGTTTCGCTTACTGGAGAAAAAGCTCAGATGTGATATTACCTTACGACATCAAATCTACGTCATTCTCCTAACACTGAACAAGGAATTATAGTAATGTAGCTATGGGAAATACGTGTTCGATAGCATAGTGTGTTCAAGGTGAGAATAAGTGTAGTCATCGATATTTTCTCCGATATATCAGCACATAACCTAATATTCTCCTCTTCGCGTATCTTAACGACCTAGTGCCTCTTGCTCGAGGAAGACCTACGCCTCAAGGTATTAGAGTGTATTCGATAATATCTCTATGTTGTCGGTAAACCATCTTTTTACGCTGGCTTTGTACATTCACTTCGTTAAGTACACGCTGTAGTGAGTCATCTTTAAGGGTGTAGGAGACACGGTTCTATGACAGGTAAAAAAGTGTTCTTGCTCCATCGTACTTGTTGGTGTGGGCAATCACAATGATTGCGGACGCTGTGTTTTCTGGGTCTACCAGAGTTACGGTGAACTTGGGAATGTATCGGAGCTACCTTGCTTTGACACCTCACCATGCCTACAAAAAGGCGATCCATCATCCTGGGCTATCGCTGCCAACAAATTCATACAACTACCTCGCATTTCTCGGGACCCGCTTTGGGTTAATTGAATCTCCCTCCTGGAGTCTGATCAACCTCATTGCTTGGCTCATCCTGCGACCGGTTGATCTCAAGCCGACTTTGAATTCAGTCCTATACAAGTGGTTTTGACCGCGCATTATCGAAGCTGGCAGTTCCTCAAAGGCTCTTTCAGTCCAAGGAAACAAAGTTCCACGCTTGCACGCCTGCACCAGCAACCAAACCCGATCTCTTGAGACCCTCAGCTTCCTACGATTCGCTTGGTCAAGATGTCTTCAGGTCTTCTCTCGCTTTTTAACGAGCTCCTCGAGGGTGTCATTCGCCAACTTGACAATGAGGATATTCGAAGTTTGGGAGCGACTTGTCGGACCTTCTATCACATCTGCTTGAGAAGCAGACCGAAGACGATTTACATCAGGGGACAAGACTGGATCGTGGCCAAGAGACTGAAGGCATTGACGGAGCCATTCTTTCCTGAAGATACTGCAATGTTGACCCGACGCCCAAAGCTTAGCAGCAAGCGGACCAATCTTACCGAAAAATACCTTGCCGAAATAACGTGAGTAGATATTTCCTCCTATTGATAGGGAAACGATCAGGGATGTGTCTGACAAAGTTCTAGATCAGCCGTGATCATAGTTGATGAAGGCAGGCCTGAGAGCCTCTATTGGGATGTGGCAATGAACATTCCCCGACCTTATACCATGTCCCATGAAGAAAAGTCTTCGTGTGGTGAGAGGATTTTGAAGGCCTTTTCTCTTCTGCGCTCACGTGCCTGCCCCAAGTTTCAAGCTCTGAGCCTTGATTTCCGGGGTCTTGATCAATGTCAAATCGATCATCTAGACACCTATGCTGTGAGCTGGCTAGACCTTGCAGATGGGCGACGTTTAACACGCTTCAACATCTCGTCATTGAGATATCGTGGCCCAGATTCTTGCCAGTTCTACCACATCTTACTCAAGGCTTGTCACAAGACACTGAAGATTGCAGATATAAGTGACAACAAAAGGGGTTCAGCTGACCATCGCGTCGTCGAGATCACCGGGCCTCAGCTCGAAAAGTTGCACTTCCGTTATGAGGCTGGCTATGGAAGTAATACGATGCGTATGTGGCCCGATCTTCTAGACAACATTGACGTGAAGTTTCCAAAGCTTGTCAGCCTATCTCTGGATGGCAATACCAACAACATCCTCGGGCGACAACGCAACGATCTTGCGGTAAGCTAATGTAGACCCAATCGCGTCTACTCGTACACGTTTCATCCTCAGAAGCGTTTCACCTTGATGTGACTAATCGTTTATTTTATATTTTATAGTTTGAAACGGTCGCCTATCAAGCTGAACGACTAAAGAAGCTCCGATACTTAAAACAACTGAGTGTCACATTTGATTACGGATGTTCAACTACGTTTATCATCACTCCTAAACATAACCATATTGACGACGATTTCTTCGAAGGACTTGCCAAGATGTATATGAATGCATTGCCTGGTCTCGAAAACGTGGTCATTCGATCTGAGTGGCCAACGATACATGAAGCGTACTGGTCCAAGGGGGAGCCACGTGTGCTTTGTTGCGAGACAAAGACTTTTGAGAAGCAAGTTGGAAAACTGGCTATTGGAAATTGATCATACTGGAGACCGTATCGGAGGATATGTATTTGGCTTGGAGGATGCTGGCAGGAATGCTTCCGCACTACAATCATGCATGAAGTGGGCCACGGTTACGGCAGTGTCAAGCATTTAAGCCCTGTTTCTTTCCATCACCAAAAAAGAAAGAAAAAATACCCAAAAAAAAAAAAAAAAAAAGCCGAGGTAATGGCAGCCGTAGAGAGGGACCAAAACAGAAACGGAAAAAGGAGTTAGGAGTTATGGGGATCAAGAAATGTCGCAGATCGGAACAGGGAGGAACTACAAGACTAGAGCAAAAATCGAGGGGATCCGCGGTATCAAGGACCGGAAGTATCGAAGCCTGGGTTATCATGGGTAGTTGCGACGTGCGTTTAGGCAGCAGCTCGCGGTGTGCTGGTTTCGGGATAGCATTAGATAGACTAAATTGATCAGGACTTAGTCACCTAACAGGTCTACGCGGCGTGGACGGCATGTTGGAGATGTTTCTGCCAGCCGGTTGGTGGAGTCGTTATCCGGAGTTTTTGATACCCACACTCGGGCCCGACACCGACCTGAAAGTGGGTCGTTTCGCCGAATTTCTCCAAGGACATTTACAGGATCTCCCTGCACAGTCGGAGGCGCAGTCAGTTGTCATGCTACATTATCTGACATTTGTTCTCGCGCTTGCGGAATGCGGCCCGGGCAGGGCTCGGACTTGCTAGCCATCGGAGTTCGGGGAGCAAAGTGGCAGCATGGCTCCAAGGTCCGAATCTTTCGATAAAGTTGACGACTCCCCGCAAGTCAGTTGGATGTTTCACTTCCAGACTATACAGACCTTTCAGACACGTTAGAAATACTACAGCAATCATATTACAACCTAGACTAAGACCAGATATCATCACTTATAATATGGAGTTCAAACCAACCTACGCCATTGTCAACAACGAAAACTGCGATCTTCACTACTGGTATCAAGGCTCCGGGCCGCTCATCACCTTCGTGCCCGGCGGCAATGGACACGGGAGACAGTACAACGCCATAATGGCGGCGTTGTCAGATAAGTACACCTGTGTGACCTTTGACCGGCGTCAGATGTCAGCCAGTCAGGTTAAGGTGAACAAGATCCTCAAGCTGCCGCAGCAGGCGCGCGACGTCGTGGCCGTGATCAAGGCGATGGGGTTCTCCAAGTCGATCGTTTTCGGCAGCAGCCTGGGCGTCATCATCGGCTTCCAGCTGGCGCTGGACTTCCCAGAGATCATCGACCACGTAATCTGCCACGAGGCGCCAACCGTGTCACTCCTGCCCAACTCGAGTGCGATAATGGACTGGCTCATGGGCATCAAGGACTTGTGGAACGAGACTCGCGATTTGAAGGCGTGTCAAGCGGAGTTCGAGTCCGGGTTCAAGGGCTTTGGCGAGCCCGGGGTCCCGCAGACAAATCCCCCCGAACCGGAAAATCCGATCAATTTCTGGGATAACGAGTTCTACGGTGCTTCATTCTACGTCCCGGACATGCGGCGCATCATCGCGAACAAGGTCAGCATCGGGCTGATGACTGGCGCGAGGAGCCGAGACGCATTCTATGCGCTGACGACGTATGAGCAAGAGAAGATCCTGGGCTGCTTGAGAATGACTGTGCCTGGACATCATCAGGGATATGAGGCCGAGCTGGAGGCTTTTCTGCCGGCGATAGTTGAGATGTTGGCTGAGTTAGAGAAACGGAGGGGAGCAAACACGTAACTGGGTTTTGTAGCTCGAGAATGTCAAGAGCACAGCCATTGCTAGCGCAAACAATCTAAGCTCTTCACTTTCAACATCCCCCACTCCGACTGACAGTGGGGATACTACTACTTCGCCTGCATGCTTCATACCTATAAGTGTCTGTTTACGTAAGTGACGTACTGCGCAGACATGCACGCAGTGTTATGACGCAGGAAAGAGCCTCTAATGGCGAACCTAGATGTGACGGTGAAGGGTTTCTGAACACTCTGCACCAGTCATTGAAGAACGCGCACCTGTAAGTAAGAACAGCCCACTAGCTATGCGATGCCGGCTGCAGGGAGCTTCCCTGTCTGCTTATCAGCGCCGCAGCTTATCGGAGCTCTCCCCTGTGCCCCGCCATTGCTAGTGCAGTGCCGGTCAGGTCCGACCTCAACCCCTCCAACGTCGTCCGTCTCTTTATTCTCCTTAAGAAGCCAATTCCCATACCCTTCTTCTTGTTCTTCTTCTCCTCTCTTTGTTTCACTTTCACTTCCATACAAGTCACACACATCTGTAGTCTTGCCTAGATCCCCGTAGACCGTGCTGTTACAGGCTCTGGAACCGTTCCTCACCCCCACAGAGTGAAGAACAAGATAGAGAGCTGCTTGATAACCCCGCTTCGATTCGTGTCCCATCACCAATGTCTCTCCCGTCCAATGTCCACGTCTCCAAGCATCCGTGCTTGTTGGCGAAGCTGAGCCAATTACGCTCCAAGAGCACCAGTGCCAAAGAAACCAAGTCATTGATTCATGAGATCGCTTTCATTGTTGGCTGCGAGGCGTTAGCTTCCGCCGTAGAGGTCTCTCCGGGGCCAAAGGTGCGTGTATTCCCATTCGTTCACCCCATTCCATTCACCCCGTCGTCGTTCATCCTGTCGGCGTTGGCCACCGATAATCTAACGTTACTATTAGGATGAAACGCCTCTCGGCTTCGAGTACACAACCAGCGTCATCTCTCCGCAGACCATCTCCCTCGTGCCAATCCTGCGATCCGGTCTGGGCATGGTAGAAGGTCCGTCTATCCCGAGCCCCCTCCCCCTTCACCGCAGACAGACATCCGCCTCGAGTCTAGCGCTTCAAACTGACCACCAGCATCAACCAGCCATCCAAACCCTCCTCCCCGACCCCGTCCCAGTGCACCACCTCGGCCTGTACCGCGAGCCCTCCACCCTCGAGCCCGTCGAGTACTACAACAACCTGCCCAACCACGTCTCCTCCTCCGGCGGCGAGGGCAGCCCCTCCAGCCTGGCCGTCATCCTCGACCCCGTCATCGCCACCGGCGGCACCTGCGCCGCCGCCATCCAGACCCTGCGCGAGTGGGGCGCCCAGCGCGTCCTCGTGCTCGCCATCACCGCCGCCCTCCCCGGCGTCACGCGCGCCGCCGAGGAGTGGCCCGAGGGCGTCGAGATCTGGGTCGCTGGCGTGGATGGCGAGCTGACGGATCGCGGGATGCTCAAGCCGGGCTTGGGCGATGTCGGTGATCGGCTGTTTTTGACTATTGGGAAGTAGGTGGGGTTCATGTCTTGGGTATGTGGGTTTGTCGTGAGATTGAGTTAGTTGGGCTCACGACTCTGCTCAGATTGAATAGGGGAAGTTCTTTGGTCATTTGCTCGTGTCGTATCTAGATACCTCCAGTTTGTTCATCGGTTGGGATACTACAAATGTACGTAATTTGCCTCAGTAGCAACAGCAACAATGAATCGGCCCCAAACGCCCTTCATGCATCTCCAAAGCTCCAAAGCTCCAAAGCTCCATACCTCGCGGCCAGGCGACAAGGTTTTGTCCAGCATGTGACATGATAATCTACAGCGGAGCATACTGCTCCTCATCCACAAGGGTGCTCGCCTCCCAGCAATCCATCACCCACTTGTCCGTGACGACGCGAGGCACCGACTTCCTCGAGCTGATCTGATACCGCACGTCAGCAGCAAGTTCCCGCTTGGCAGTCTCGTCACGAGCAACAACGACAACATGCGTGATGGACTCGTCGTCCAGCGTCTCCGCGACAGTGGCACTGCCGAACTGGACATAATTCCGGAGCATCATCACCGTGACGTCCCAGACGTCCTCGCTGACGGCGAAGAAGATCCGGCATCTGCGGAAGGTCCAGCCTTTCAAGTTCGGCAACTCGTGGCCGTGTTCCTCAAGCTCCGTGAGGAAAGTCTCCTTGTCGAAATTGCCTTCGCCCAAATCCAGCTTTGGCATGTTCGCGAGAATCTCTCGGAGCTCCTCTACTTCAGCATCTCGTGCATAACTGTCGCCATACTGGTCGGTGTTGTTCTCCGCAATCTTTGCCATCGCATCTGTGGCCCAGAATAGATGACCTTTCTCGAAAGGCAACGGGTAGCCTTGGTTGATGCTGTCGATGATCCATTTAGGCTTGATGACGTCTCTCTCCCCTCTCTTGATGATAGCGGCCGCCTTGACGACCTTCTTATCGGCAACGACGATCAGTGAGTCCACGTTCTGCTTCTCTTCCAGGACAGCCTGTCCGCCATTTTCCTTGACCAGAGCCACAAGCTCATCTCTCGTCTTGCGGATGGGCTTGAGAGCCTCACTCAGCACCAAGAACGTCATGCCCTCAAACACCTGTGTCCTGGGCTGGCCGTTGCCATCAGCACCTCCAGAGCGGGTCTGCCCAGCGATGACAGTCTCCCGCTTGACTCTCTTGGTCGAACGCCGACTGCGCCTATCTTCAATCTCCATGTTCTTCTTCTCCTGCGCCTCTTGATCCACGCGGCTTTTAAGCGCGTGCAGCTGATCAATATCCAAGGCCGAGTCCCAGGAGCGATCGAGTCGCAGTCGTCGGAAGCGAGGAAAGCGCAGCGTCTCGCCAATAGCGAACGAATCAGACTGTCCAATGCTGGCGGCTTTCACGGAGATGACGATGCTGTCCTTCGGCCTGATCCAGACGTCTGGCCGCTCATACTGCAGCTTCTCGCCGCCGCCAAGCTCGACGTACTCGGAGGGAGGATTGTTCGCATCCCAGTCGATCCACTTTCCTTCGGTGCGGTGCCGAATCTCAGCATAGTCCTCCGCCTTGAACCCACCGCCGACCTTAAAGAAGCTCCAGCACTTCTCAGGGTTCACGCCAGCTTTGATGTAGTTCTCACTAGCTCTCAGCCCACAAAGAAAACTAGACAGATTGCCACCACGACGGCCAGAGCCGAAATAACCGCCGATAACAACACAGTCAAGCGATTCGCCAAACTCGGACATGTACTCTGGCTTGACCTTGATCCAGTCATTGTTGCGACTGTTGAGCCGGTACATGGACTTGGGGTTCTTCAATACGAGGCCCTCTGACGCTTCCGCGACAATCTTGCGAAGCTGGGGTTCGATCGCGTCCGGGGAAGTTGCCGCGATATGAGGGTGGATCTCTAGCCGACCAGGAACACCTGGGACGGCCGTCTCAAGAGCACGATGTCGATCTCGCAGTGTGTATTTGGTGAGGGGCTTGTCGTTGAGGTACAGGATGTCGAAGACGCGGTACACAGGACGTTCGCTTGAGTCATCGAAGGGGTTCTTCTGCCCTGACAGGGCCGCAGTCTTGAGTGTACCAAACGGGACGATTTTGTCGGTCTTCGGGTCCCAGGTGATCATCTCTCCGTCGAGAATACAGTTCTTAGTCCGGTCAGAAAACGCCTCCTTAAGGTGTCGTGTGAGCGCCGAGTTGTCATCCTCAAAGCCATTGCCGTAGAGATATGTGTAATCCTTCGCCTTTCGTGACCAGAAGCAGAATTTGACGCCTCCAGGCGTCTCCTCATCCTCCATCATGTGCATCTGCATTCGCTCGCCGTCAAGCTTCTCCTCGATCCAGAATTCGGGGTTCTCCTCCGTCGCACCCAGGTGAGTGACCATCTTCTGGAAGCTCTCGGGCATCTGGAACTGCGCCAGCTGTGGCTGAAAGCACTGCATAAGGTTGATCCCAGACTCGTCTTCCTCCAGACGAAATTCCGGGTCGTGCAGTTCCCAGCAAACACGGCGCAAGCTGCTGCTGACGCTGAACAGCGCCTCACCATCATGATGCCAAAGGTCAAGGAAGGTACGCTCAGTGGCACCGACCTTCATCTGCTTGAGCACAATGCGGATGAGCCACATAAGCTCCTCGGCATTCATGCGCTTGTAGAAGATATCGAAGATGGGCAGTTGCTCGGCCTCGCCACTCGCGCCCGCAAGCTTGTCCAGCAGCTCGTTGACCTCGGCGATGCGCATGTTACCGGGCTCCGTACGCATCTGACGCTTGCTCAGCACCTCGAAGCAGCGGCCGGCAAAGTCGCCCGCCATGCGGCTCGCTGTGGTCTGTCCCGGCAGCTTCCAGTGGAGGAGATTGTAGCCGTCCTCGGAGTTCTTGTCGATCTTCATGAGCTTGACGAGAAGCTTACCAATAGTATTCTCCTTCAGGCCATAGACGCCACGGTCGCGGTCCTTGTCAGGCAAGATTAGTCGTAGGGCTGGGTAGAAGTCGCTGCCAACCTCGGCACGCCATCGTGAGATGAAGCGCTGGATGATGGCGCGGCGTTGCTCGTGTGGGCTGAGCTTGGATGGTCCATGAGGGCCGACTTTCTTGCGTGCGACCCGCGGGCCAGAGGGCTGTGCCTTATTCTCGTTGAGGGGGTTGAAGAGCGAGCGATAGAGCTCGGAGAAGAGTAGTGTCTTAGAGTGGTTGCGGGGACGGTTCGGGTATTTTTCCTCCAGCTCCTCCAGTGTCAAGGGTCCTGCGCCATATTGTCGCTCATCCTCATCCTTCGCGGAATCGGTAGGCGATGCTGGTCGCTTGTTCTGACTCATGATGCAGTTGTTGGCTCTCAGTGAAGCTGAAGGGTGTGCGTTGACGATCGTTGATGAGAGCCACAATGAAGAAAGTGTATTGTCAAATTGGCTCTAGTCGAAGGAGCTTTCCTAGAGATGGTAAAGTCTACGGCATTGCATTGTCGAGAGTCCTTCTTAAGCAGTCGCGAAAGAGTTCAGATGAAGAGTTCATTTCACGGCATTGACCCCAGGCATCAACCGTAGCTGGACGTTGTTTGCCAGATTGAATGAATGGTCGGGATCGCGTGGTGGGGTAAGGGTGCTGCCTGGCTACGGGCGCCCTAAATTCACGAAGTCAGGTGCGACCGTGCCTACCTCCCTCTCGAAGCAAATTCAACATCAACACTTACATCTACTGATTCTGCTCTACATCGTCCACGGTATCAATGACTAATCAATCCTTGACTTCCATTATGTTTCACGTTTGCCAGGTAGGTCAGTGGGTCACTATTCCAAAGCAATTAGACAATTCACACAATCTGGCACATTCTCATTAATCCCTTACATCAACCTATGGAAAGTCCATAGCGAGACAATTCAATAACTAGAGTATCAATTCATTGCATTCAGAGCATTATTAGAGTCGGATGACCGAATACTACAACAAAGACAAAAGGAAATGATAATAAGCCAGCCGTGTTTCTTTTTCATCCCTCCTGACGTCTATGCCTGGAATGAAATTTCCATCCTTGGGTATAATTCCTCTTTTACAAAACCGTACACTGTTTTCCATATTCCTCCTTAGTATGCAGTCGCAGCAGGATTGGTGGTGTTTGGGTTGAGGTTGCTGCCTCCATTTGTGTAGCCGCCGTTGGTAGCAGCCTTCTTAGCGCCGTTCACAGCGTGGGACTTGCGTTCCACCTTGGGTGCTGCTGGAATATCATTGCTCTCTATTCGTCATTGTTAGTTAACCTGGTGATGGTGATGTATTATGAGGGGCAAAATGGGACTTACTGGAAGCGGCACCAATAGAGAACACCGGGCTCTCCCACTTGTCTCCCTTGCGGGCCAGCTCCTTGTACTCGGTAGCCTTGGAGCTGATGCCACCAGGAAGGTGGATGTTAGGGAAGATGCTGTCCTCCTTGGTGATGGCGACATTGGCCTTCTTGTCGGCAGCGACAGCCTCAGCCTTCTTCTTACCCTGCAGAATCTGCTTCTGGGCAGCAGAGACATAGCGGCTGTAGATGTTGGGAACATTCTCGGGATCTGACTTGGCCTCGTCGAGAGCACGGTCAGCCTCCTGCTTGACCTGCCAGAGCAGGGCGTCAAGCTTGTTGAAGTTGTCCTTGATCGCCTTCTCAGCGGCCTTCTGAATGGCGGGCCGCATGGCCTTTAGGGCAATACCCTTGAAGAGAGAGAAGAGTAGCTTGTGGTTGGACTTCTTCACCTTGATCTTGAGGTGCTTGATGTCAACATCCAATTTATCAACCTTGAAGAAGTTCTGCTTGTCCTTAGCATCAGCAGTCGACAACTTAAGCTTGAAGCTGAAGCCATCGCCGGGCAGGAGAATGTCCACGACTCCAGTGTCGGTAATGGTTGGGAAGCCCTGCTTGCGCTTGATGTGGTAAGAAACATCGCGCAAGTCCATCTGGATGCCGGCGACCTTAACTTCAAAGGCATGCTTGCTCTTGTTGGCGATCTTCTTGCGGCCCCAGCGCAGGTAGTTCTCGCTTGAGATCTCGAGGACATTTGGAGCAAAGTTGTCACTCTCGAGGACGAGGTTCTCAATAACAGCGTCAACCTCAGGATCTGTGTACTCAATGCGAGGAACAGGGACGTAAGAAACATTCTCAAGAATAGCAGGGATAATGACGTCAGTCAGATCCTTGATCAAGTGTGGCTTGAATGTAGCCTTGCCATTCTCATCGTTGCCAAGGTCATTGAACAGCTTCGTCACGGACTGAGCAAAGCGCTTGTTCTGGGCGTCTTGGTCGAACTGGTCGGCCAGGAACTTGATCTCGTCGACAATGCGGTCGGTGTGCGATCGATACTTCTCGCGAAGGAGGTAGTTGCCGTGGTCATAGAGACGATCCCACTCCCTGGTAGACTCGTCCTCAAGGATATAACCCTGCTGCTGGAGAGAGCGGCGGACATAACGGTCTAGAGCCTTGAACCAATCCTTCAGTTCCGGGTCGTTATCAGCATCCTTGTAGATCTGGTTGATGGAGTCCCACAAGTCGTCGCTGGAGGTTCCGTTGGCGAATCGCTCAATCAAGGTCTTCAGGTCATCCTCGGCCTGCTGGAGGTGTGTGCGAGTTTGTTGCACAGTGCCAGTGCCACCACGCGTAACGTGCTTAGCGTGGCTTCCATATTCCTCAGCAAGGTCGAGCAGAGTGGAGATAGCCTGCTGATAGTCGGGGTGTTGCTGGCATTCGATCACCATCTTCTTGAGGCGCCAAATAGTCTGTTCGCGGCGCTCCTCGGGCATCTTCTTCTTGAGGTACTCCTTAGTGCGACGGCGATATTCCTCCGCGCTCTGCTTGGCAGATTCCTTGGTGTCATCGTCAACGTTGGCGTCTACACGCTGCTGGAGGGTATTCTTCGCAGCGGAGAGACCAGAGCGAGCGTCAACGCCAGATTGGGTGCCCTGGGCACGATCCTGAGCCGCTGTGGCAGCAAGATCATGGGGGTCGTTAGAGCCGCTGGGGTGAGCAGCCTGAGTAGCGTTGCCAGCGGCATCGCGGAGATCGTCCTTCGGGTTGTTGCCCTTGTACACTCCCTGGGCTTGCTTCTTCAAGTTCTCCTTGGAGAAATCAGGGGTGTCATGCCATGTGTTGTCAGGAGCCGGGTGGTCGATCTTAGATAGATCCTCGTCAGCAGGACGGACCTTACCGGCAGCGTTAGTAGCAGCATCAGCAGCCACATCACGAAGTAGAGTGACGCTATCTTGGAGAAGTTTGCGGAACTGGCCGTTGGTGATGATCAAAGTACCCAGGGTTCTCAAACCCTCCAGAGCCTGGTTGCCGTGCTGTTTCGCAGTTTCCTTATCGACTGGGGCATTGGGCGTGTTGATAGCGCTAGGCTCAAATTGCTGGGTCTGCCAGATGAAGTCCTGTAGAAGATTGCCCTCATTCTTGGAGAGCAACAGATGCTTCGCCTGCTTCACGACGTCTTGGACATCAGCTACTAGGTCTCGGCCTTCTGAGGAGAGCTTCTGAGAAGGTGAGGCGAGAGCCCTGGACGCCAAAAAGCTGTTCAGAGCAACATCGATCTGATCATTCTGTAGTCACGCGTGTCAGTAATCGCTCGAGAGAAAACGACGAGCTGAACAACCATACCGAAGGGACCTTGCCGTTCTGGAATGCGCTGATGATGCCGTAAAACTGGAGCTTCCTGTTGACATCCTCCTCCTTCTTCTTGAGATCGACTGGCTTATTGACGTTGGCCATATTGATGAACAAATGTCTATCGTCGAAAGGGTTTGTTCTGAGGCGCACAATTCGTTAGTAGGAATGAAATGGCAGGAGGGCGTTCGCAGTGGAGACAGTGTTTGCAGTTCCGTTCTCCGTCTGCTACACCGTGCGACCTGGCTACGCTGATGATGGGGTGGCTTACCAGGAGGTTTGAGGGTTATTGCGAGCAGGAGTTTGGTTTGGGGGTATCAAAAACAGAGGAAAACACGAATATTGCAAGGGGTATAATTTCTCGTAAGAGATGGTTGATGAGGGGAGGAGGAGGAGGAAGAAGAGAGTTTCACGAAGGGAGGTTTGTTTATACCCTGGGCAGGTCGAGCTTAAAGGTACCTTGCGGTGGTCGAGGCTTGAGCTGTGACGTGAGGCTTGGGGTAGGAGCTTGATATGGAGTACGTCATAGGCAGTGGTGTGGAGGAAGGAACAGACAGGTGCAGGATGGGCAAGGGAAGGGAGTGGCCGCGCCAATACCTGTTGCTGTTCTCACTACCTACCCAGGTAGGTACGCTAGTCTAGCGCGGGAGTGGACGGAAGTGAGTATGTATTTCCAGACTGGAGTGGGTTGACTGGAGAACGGGCAAGAAACGAGATGAGACGAGAATTGGGCAAGGTTCGCCTTCTGGGTGTGGCGTGCCTTTGTGGGTGGGTTAGGTTCACCCAGGAGGAGCCAGAGACAGACATGTGGGCTTCCCTTGCCATTGACCAAGTTTAGGCACGGTACTTTAGGTTCGATTGTGAGACTTGAAGATCGGCAGGCCGCTAAGGCGTGATTATATCAAATTGTAAGAGCAGAACAGCATTTCATTTCGGTACCTGGTGTATCTGAGCAAAATGTTGGTACCTAGGTAGCCAGGGGAAACAGAACAGACAGTGTGCATGCTGGAGCAACTCCTCCAGTCGCTGGAGCGTGAAGAGAGCACCCCCAGCAGGCCAGCATCCCGTTGAGCAGGCAAAACGTGTGAGCCCTCAGCTTCAGGTGAGATGTCGTCCAAGAATGTCAATTATGACGATTACATGATCGGCCGGCCCACTGGGGTGTGGCCAGATAATTGTGGGAAAGGGAGCTTGGGTCGAGGTACGTACCTTCTCACCCCGGCAGAGCTGATGGTCCCACTCACTACTGTACGGGCAACACCTCAGCCAGGATGAGCAGAATGGGCGGGCGCAGAATGGGCGGGCGCAGAATGGGCGGGCGCAGAATGGGCGTTAGGTACGCCGCAGCGCATTGTGTCAAAACTATCGAATCGTCGATGCAGTTCATTTCCATGCACACGATGCGATGCGATGCATTGCACCGCGCACGATCCCTTCCCGGATTTCCTTGCACGGCTGAGGAGGCCCAGTCTGTCAAGTCTGGGGAACCATTCGAGCATGCGAAGCAGACCATCTATCAGCAAATGCGGCAAGCCGTAATGAACTGTCTGCCTCCTTACATCCCCTACGAGATCAGTATTTGGTGCAGGGAGGGAAATGTGAATCTATAATCTGCCGCCTTGGCACAGGCCGTCTGGGGTTTCCTTGGTTGTCTGGGTGTCCGGCCGCCTGGCATGTCGCATGCCATTCATAGCCGGTTGTCTGGACGTGCACAATACCGGCGTTCAAGTTGCCCCTGTGCAATGCGAAGCTGCACCGAACCGCCGGCACGCGACCTCCATTCGTGCCATTGAGCTTGGAAATTGTCCCACAGTGAAGCAATTCGGATTGAATTGCCGAGGAGCTTGCAGAACCTGCCCAGACACGACGCGCAATAGTGCTGAAATTGGGTGCTGCTGGTGCTCATCGCAGAGAAAAAAGGTGCAAGCGGCAAAGAGATCTGTGAAACTTTGCATCGTTGGCGATCCATGACGTCAAAATTTTGGCAAGCTTTGCGGAAGCTTCAAGCGTTGCGCAGCCAGAGAGGGCGTGTCCCCAGCAACATCAATTTCATTTCTGTGCCAAGGGAGCCGCCAATGGCCGTGGATCATGCTGGCGCCTTCGGCCAGCCACCTCATCACTTTTGGCATACTCTTCTTTCTGTCCAGTCTGTCCAGCAGGGAAGCTCTGCATTACTCTGCATTACTCTGCATTGCGTTGCCATGGGCCTGGTCTGGCCATCGCTCAAACGCGGTCAATCGTGGCAATCAGGAACTGTCCAATTTGGGCGAGAAACTAAGATGCGGTTAAAGCAACACATTCGCCTCGTCCAGTGAACTGGTGCCGTCCTCCATGCAATTACTGTAATTGGCATGGGCATGTCGGAGCAATACCTCCTGGTCGTGACTTCCTGTTTCCAACCATATCATACCATGCCATGTAAAGATTACTGCATAGTATATTCCCCCCTGCCTACCGTCCATGTTTCGCGTGTCCCGCCACATGGGAACCGACAGCAAGAGCCACTCAAGGCAAGCCCCGGGGGTGTATCCGTATGGTTCCTTGCGGCATGGACCAGGAGGGTGATGCAAGTGAGGGGGGGGGTGTGGAAATCGCGGGGTCGGGCACGAGTGGTGATCTGCGCAGGGGCCACAATCCCGATCCTGCTTCTTGGCAGTCCTTCTGCTTGCTCACCCTGTCAGTGGAGATGTTCAAGCTGTCAAGATGTCAGGAATAGATAAAGATCCCACATCTTTACCGATCCAGTTCGTTGGTATACGACAGCTGGGTTTTTTGCGACACTCATGATCATGATAAGAGGATCCACGACCCATATTGCTTACGTCTGCACGCGCGCTTGTCATGATCAAACTAATTGTTAGCACAAGGCGGAGGTGGAGCCCAGAGCCCGAGCATGTGAATGGCATCGGGGCAATGACGTTGTTTTCTGGGACGGCCTTGTGGTTGAAGATGAGATCTCTCTTCACCTTGCTGAAGCTATACCGATTGACCGACACGTTTGCGCGTTCGAGCTGACTCCGATCTTTGACATTTGAGGTAGATGCATGCGATGTTCTAGACCCAAGGCCCAGTTTGACATCATTTCAATGTGCTAGGCTCTGCTAGCTATGCCTTAGCGCGAACGCGAAATCAAGTCGGATATCCTGCTCTGCAACGCGCTTGACGCCATATCGGCTGCCAAGCTCACACTTGACATCAGGTAAGTTCTCCGATTAGGCGTGAACAACTTTTGAGAGGCATCGCCAATGAGTAATTGCCCTTGTTGCGCAGGCTTCACAGCTGATTGGGCCAGACCTGGTGCTGAACTGATATTTCTAGTGCTCTCATATTGCAATGTGGAATCCCTAGTACTCAAGTACATACATTGGTAATCATGCTAGAATCTTGACGATTTATGACACTGTTTATACTTACCTGTCTACAAAGTCTTTGGCACGGAAGATCGCGAGTGCTGCATGGAGATAAGGCTTAACCTCTGGACCACGCCACGCTGCCATCTACCGCTTAGATACCTTTAGCATCCTGGGTCACGTCACTAGATGCAGTCTTACCTTGAATATAAAATCGTGAGACAAATAATATAGTGAAAAGTCACCAAAAAATAGTACTTCTACATTTCATCTGAAATATAACACCTGGTCTTCAAATTGTTTTGAGAAAGTCAAGATGCACACAAGATTTTCCCTAGAAAATACAATATCGAACCAAAGAGACATCATCATGCCGCTTCCTGAACGCTGTCCCAGCTAGAAAAATCCCTGATATGAACCGGTGACTGGCCTCGCAACGGCATTCGAGGGGTTACAGGCGACCGGAGATACCCGACTGACGACGGTGAGTTCGTCTGAGCGCTGATCAACATCTGTCTACGCCGATAGCGATCACGACGTGTCATAATTTCTTGTCGGAGGTCAGACGTCGCTGAATCATCTTGAACATTGGTGATGAGCGGCTCTGGTGACTTCCCTAGAACGAGCATCATATCGCCATCATTACCACCGCGACTCGGAGTGGAAGGAGTTCCAAACAGGGCTGGGCGGCATTCATTAGAATCCAGTTGACTATACCGTCGTCGATTTGCCGGTTCGGACCCAGCGTCGTCCGTTTGGGTAGCCAAAATCTCATCCACGTCGATGTGAATCATTTCATCCCCTTTCGACTCCTCAGTCTTGATTCTTGCGATTTTGTCGACGTCGATGTGAAGCCCGGCATCTTTCGATTGTCGATGCAGTGGAAACTCTCTTGTCTCCGCCGGTATGGACTTGGTCCAGGTATAATAACGACTTTCGCGGCGTCTCCTGTTTTTGATCTTCCTTGTCTCCTTGATCACGAGCCAGTGCCCGTCTTTTCTCTTCTCGACCAGTCCAGTGAACGAGTAATTCCCCGGAGCCCGATGCCCCAGGCTAATTAGATCATACCAATCGTAGAATTCCTCGTACTGCCGCTCAGAATATATGGGATCACACACGAGCTTCAGGTCAATATCTTTTGTGGCTACGAGATCCAGCTTTTTCGAACCGCCCTAGGTGGTGAATGTGAGTTGCTGAGGGGAGGAGCCTAGAGTGGTTCGATGAATGCCAACCTTGCTGGTCCAAAGACAATACGTTCCCTCAGCTTCCTTGTCCATTTCTCGCGGGCTGACCTCAAGGCCAATTGCGGCTCCAGCTTGGAGAAACTTTCCAAGGTCAGGCTTCCTAGTTATGCTCAGCGCAGCACCGTGGGCAATGTTATGTGATCTGAGCAAACAACTATCAGTCACCACCGATGGATGAAGGGTCAGAAGTTGGACTTGCCGCCATATTGAGCCCAGGTCTTCCACAAAGATAGGAGTACAACCAAACCTTTGGCATAGTAAAGTCAAATCCTTCCGGCCTTTAGTTTCAGGAGGAATGCTTCCGCCTGAAAGTATTATACCAACACGGGACTTGGCAAGCCACGACTTCTGTGTTATGTACTCAATACGCTCTTTTGCAAGGTCCATGGGTCCTTTGAACGCAATGTTGTAGCAGTCGAATATGGTCTTCCATGGCAGCGTCAAGGGAATAATGGTTTGTGCGTCCTTCTCCTCGTAAAAGCACTTAGGTGGCAACCTATCCTCGGACTGACTACACATAGTTTCGTTGAACTCCCGGGTGTTTAGCTCTGTGAGGAAGTGCTTGAGGTAGCAGTTAGCCCGAACGTTATCCGTATCTATGATATTAAATTCTTTCATGAGATACTCCGCAATGGCTTCGCCAAGCTTGTGTTTCCAAAGCTCTGTACCACCCGCCGCAACTTTGATACGTTAATAAAGACATTGGATTTATGAACCTGGAGATCACTGACAATAGTATTTGGTCACTAGTTCATCTTTGTCAGCAGGTTCTCCTAGAAAGAGTAGTTGTGGAAAATTGAAGCATAAGCTTCCGCACTTGGATCCAGAGCGAGACTACAAACGACCAAACACGGAAAGAAACTTACTCTCCAGTTGCATGACTACCTCTCCGTCCGATCTTGGTAATTTGTAGAGACAACAGTCCTAATAGCTTCAAATCAGTCGATTGCCCAACCCAAGTTTGGACACTTGGGGGATATTACCGTGCTATGGCCTCCAAAATCTATTACCAAAAGTATGTCCAGGTATTCAACATTCGTCACATCACTAAAGGGCTGTGGTTGCCGTACAAGCTTGTAGCCATGATGGTGCAGTATAAAGTGCAGAAGAGCCTCGGACTCGTTGGCCCAATGGATTTGGTCTACTGATACATGGTGGAAAACCCTAGAGATGATTTCCGCATATAAGTCGAGCATCTCCTGAACCCACTGGCCGGGCACAGAGAGGGCGATCTCTTGATATTCGAGTTGCAACCCCATGCAGAGTAGCTCTGTATGATCTTTGATCCTTCTGAAGCAAGTCTCGATAATGCTGATGGCTATTGTCGTGAACAGAGGGTCATTCTTTCGCTCTCGTAGCTTTTGTGAGAGGGGATAATTTTCATCAGGTATATTCCCCAGATGGTACATCAGGTATTTGATGCTCTGACTGTCTGGCATATTGATGGCCTTATCGCCGACATAATCCAGCCGATCAGGTCTGAAAGGGCAGCACGAGGCAGGGAAGTCCCCAATCACGAGACCCGGTCCGCAGTTTCGATATTGCACTGGGTGGAATTTGTTGGGTTCTCCAATGGGTATGAGGACAACCCTTATTCCAGTGCTGCCAAAGTCAATTCCTACAACACTGCGGGTTATTAACGTGTCTATTCGACAAGTAGCCGACACAGGGCTCTCACCACTTTTCCCAGGATGTCTTAGGGCATGTTGAATACGAAAGATGCATGATGACACCTATGCCCGTAACCAAACCTCGAAGAATATGGCCTTGGTGATCTAACTTACGATACCGGACAGTGGCCGACAAACGACTGGCAGACTTTAAGAGTGTGGTTGTAACAAAGATGGAGGAAATTAGAAGGTACTGAGATGAAAAGAAAGGGCTCTTACTACATTGCTTGGCTAGGTAATTGAGACCACGTCCCCTCAATCATATGCTTCCAAGCTACACCAGTATCATTTTTGCTGCTCGCAGAAAGATGTGACATTCATCGATGGCTATATCCAATGGCTTTCCATCGTGATCGAGACCCCGCAACATGGCTGCAGCTTGACAATCATTAAAGCAAGTGTTTTATGATGATATTGCAGAGTGTGTGTGCAACCGGGAAATCGCGTCTACACCGTCTAGAAAGGCCGGAGTCTCATGCAAGAAGGCCCAAATGAGGTATCAGCTATTGTGGGATGGCTTTCAGCAAGCAATATAAGAGGCTACTCCGGCATGCAGGTAAGCCAGGGGTCTGCAGCCGCAGAAAAGCAAACAAGCTGACAAGCCAATGAAGATAGTCCGATAGTCCATCACACATAGATACGGCAAACTCAGGTATGACAGAGGCGGGAACCAGCGGAAAAAGGCTTTTTTATGGGCTTTAGTCGGTTAGCCTCTCTTGGAATAAGCAAGCAGATGATCCTATGAATGAATTCGAAGGCGCGCCACGAAGTCAAAGATTGTCGCAGGTCACCCAGGCGAGCGAGGGCACACTATCACAGTGGCAGAACACCGGGAACAATCTGAAACTGCTCAGATGAAACATAAAAGCCCTCACGGGGCTACGTGTTGGCACGGGAAGGCAATGAGCAGACAGCTCATAGAGTTACCGCGGCCTTCAAGTGCTCTTCATGCGAGACATTATATGACATTTAGTCTATCTGGAGTGATACATATATGGACAGAAATGTCCAGACCTATAAGGAATATCAGGGAATGATCTCAGGGCATCATACCCTATGAGAAAGCGTCGGGGCGCCGGGCACACCAAACCATTCTCAATTTTGAAGTTGATTGCGAGCATGCATCGATCTTTGAAGTGGCTTTTTGAGCTGATAATTTCGAGATCGAATGATCAACATTGTGCATTAAACATCAAGTTCAACGTATTTGAATACTGGATCCCAGAAATTTGGTGTTATTAACACCATCTAAAGGCTAGATTTCCAGCCCCCTTCCTCCCCGAAGACCTTGCCCACCTCTTTGCATACTGCTAGCAGGTGCTGATCCCGGTACCTTGGAGCTACGAGAGATAAGCCAATTGGCAAGCCATTTGAGCCCTGGAAACCCGGGACATTTACCACAGGGACGTGGAGAGCCGTCCATATACTGCAAAACGCAGCGCTTCCAGTCCTCTCTATTCCCTCCGGGGCCTCATCAGGCACACTTGGTGTGATAATTGCCGCGTACTGTCCTGCCAATTCATCGATCTTGGGCCTCAACGCCGCAATGCCGTCGAAGGCCTTGAGTTGATCCGCCCTTGAAATCTTCTTCACGTTCTCAACATGTCCTACAAGGGATTCGTCGAGAATCTCTTTCGCCACTCGATGCTCTGGCAAGAAGGCTACTCGTCCATCTGCTGACATTATGCTCCTGTGCCAGGATGGTAATTCGTCGAACTCGCGGGGCAATGCCACTTCCTCGACCTCTGCTCCATGCGCCTCCAGAAGCTTGACTGCTTTTTCCATCGCTGCAGCTGTGCCAGGGCCCACTTGTGGCCACACCACTGTCTTTACCAATGCGAACTTTGCACCTTTCAGCGTGAAGCCGGACTCGATCCTACCCTCCGTAGAACTCGGTTCGTCGTCTTTCAGTGCGAATACTTCAGCTAAGAGTTGCAGGTCCTCGACACTACGTGCGTACAACCCAAGAGTATCCAGGATGAGTGAGTAGATTTTTTGCCCTTCCCTGCTGATTGCTCCCCAGGTCGGCTTCATAGCATAGATGCCATTAAAAGACCCCGGGCGGATTGTGCTGCCGCCGGTCTGCGTGCCCAGCGCAATGGGTACTTGGAAGTCGCCTACTGCTGCGCCAGAACCAGATGACGAGCCACCAGGTGTCCTGAATGGAGCGTGTGGGTTGTGCGTCTTGGGGCCTTGAACTGTAGCTGCGAATTCTGTAGTCGTTGTCTTGCCTGCATACTTCAGCGTCAGTTCTCTAGAACAAATGCAAATTGAAATACTTTTCATACCCAAAATGAGCGCACCAGCCTGCCGCAGAATCATGATCGATGCTGCATCGACCTGTGGCGCATCTCCTGCATAGATTGGAGAGTTATGTTCGGTAGGCATGTCTGTGCTACATCAGCCTCATGGAATTTTTGACACTTGAAGGAAGCTGTAGTATTGTTCTACGAACCCTTCGTATAGATGACATCTTTCACTCCAACAGCGACACCATGAAGAGGTCCACGTTGATCGGGCGGTATTTGATCAAGCACTTTTGCTTGCTTGATCACCAGCTCAGGGTTCAGATAAGCCCATGCCTTCACTTGGTCGTCCCTCTTCTCGATGCGAGATAATAGTGACTTCGCATAATCTTCTACTGTGAGCTTTCCAGCTTTGATCTCCTTCAACACGTCGGTCGCCGTGAGACGAAAAGGCTCCATCCTCGATTGCCCTACACGTTTGATAACGCCACTTCACAAGACGTTGCTCGATGTAATGAGCGAGTGCTATTTATTTGAAAATAGACGTTTCGAATGATATTCAAGATATAATACGGGATTGTTTGTCCAGCAACTCATTGGCGAGGAGGTCAACGAACGGTCCGGATTAGGTACTAAGACCTGGGTCCACTCCCGGCCGCCCGGCATCGGCGCTTCCGTTATCTCCAACGGGCGTCGGCAACGTCTTACCGATAGACCTTTGTCATCGTGCCTAACAGCCGACAAGCGTCGCTAACGTTCATAGGCCTCAGATTGAAAACACATGGCTCGGCTAGCGATCGGATTCTCCGTTCACCTAGATGGAGGTTCCGATTTCATCGGGCCTAGACCTCTTATCAGTATCCGCGCGCTTATTAGTGCCACGAACTTTTGCAGTTTAAACTTGGTATGATGGACAAGGAGCACTGGCAAGTCACATATCTCGGGTAGCCAACGCTGTAATCACAGTGGGAGGAGAATACCTAAGTAGCGCCTTACCACGGGACATGAGTTAATGTCAATTGTGTATTATTTTCTACTGCTAAGAGCTGGAAGCATGAAATGATATGGCGATTTTGATCATAGCGATTGACGAAGCAAATGCGTGTTTGAGGTCCATTTCAGCCCCTTAGATACTGACTTTGTCACCCTTCTCCGGGATGTGCACGTTCTCCGCGTCAGTGATCGTCGGCGAGCCAGGGGCAGAGATCGCCTCCCCCCTTTCACCTTCAAAGAAGCCTTCCCTGCCATTCTTCGCCAGATATTCATAGGTCACCGGTCTCGCCGTGCCGTTAGGGAAGATTTGCGGCTTGATGAAGAATGTGAGCGCGAAATAGATGACCGATGCGGTGATGAAAGTCAAGATCCAACCCATTCGGTACATATTCTGGCCGGCCTTGCTAACAGCATGGGGCTGGTACGTGGCAACGAGACCTGGAAGACCCATGGCGACACCACCACACCAAGCAAAGACGCCTAGCCAGTTGACACCGGACCAGAACCAATACAGTCCACCCTTCGATCCATCGTAAAGTGACGGGACATGAATGTTTCCCTTCCTGGTGAAGGCGTAGTCGACCAAGATGACAGCACAGAGAGGTGCCATGAAGATGTTGTAGCTGCCCAAGAAGCTAAGAAATGTCTTTGCGTTGGTAAGGAGCTTCCAGGGGACGACAGCAACACCGAGAATAGCACAGAGGACCTGGCCCCGTCTGATGGTTAGATACTTTGGGAAGAGACCGGTCATATCAGCGCCGAATGGGATGGAATTCGCGCCAAAGTTCGTTCCAAAGGCGCTGAAAAGGAAGCAGAAGCTGCACAGAAAGACGGCAGTACGGGAGGCCGCGGTCCAGTGGTGATCGAGTACTAGAGAGAAATCCAAGTCAGCATACATCATGACACCAGCACAGCATATTTCATTTTACTTACTAGCACTCAGAAGGTCCCAAATGTTCCAGTAAGCTGTACCCCAGGCTCCTTGAATCGACGCAGTCGCTGCAAGTCCCAGAAAGAAGACCAACACCTTTGAGAAGAAGCAGGCGGCACCCTGGAGCCACGCGGCATCACGAGGCTGCTTGCAGTAACGAGCCAGATCAGGCTGGTTTACAAGCATGGGTGAGAGTGTGCCCATGATGGTATTAATACCGGACATCACTGCCCAACCCAGGGTTGTGGATGAGGCAGCTTTTTGCCCAGCTGCCGACAAGGCGTCGGCGTTTGAAAGTCCAGTGCCATTGGCCATGCACCAACCAAACAGCCCGAAGGTTGCAATGGGCATAATTACACCCTTAACAGTGAAGACGTAATGGATCTTTGTAGGATGTACAAAGCACTGCGACCAGTCAGTTTTTCCCGAGAGTTTGACGCGAGGTATTACTTACGAAAGGCAGCTCCATTAGCCACACAATGAAGAAGCACAGCAGCAGCGGCCCAGTCACGTCAGCAGACAAGGGAAGGTGATTATGAAAGTCGGTCCATTTGTGCCCAAACATGCACCGGAAGCAGACTGATAACAAATTCGCACAGTAGTATGACTGAATTCCGTACTGAAAGATGATAGAGGTTAGAAACGAGGCGTGTTCAGGGTGGAACGGGGTGGTTGTCTGCGCATGACGGAAGACTTACCCAGATGATACAAACAACGGCTCGGATGAAGATGAAGAAGAATGAGCCATACATTCCCATTACCGAGCGCGCCAAAACAGGGCTATCGATTGTTAGATTATAAGGTTAACGTAATTAGGCAGATTCCACACATACTATCCAATATGATACATGACTCCAGGTCTCGCCATCGCCATCACAACAAGAGCAGCGATGAAAGAACCGAGTGTGCAGGATATAAACGCCTGCCTCCAAGTCTGTAAATGTGTTAGCATGTAATTTTGCTCCTTAGCATCTTTAAAGTATTGATGCAACACTGTGAAATTGTGGCAAGATGATATCCAACAAGCATCCTTGGATTTTGACTGTGAGACTTACAAGGCCAACATTAATGAGACTAGCAGCTACGTTCCAACCCGTCGGTCCAAAGACTGTGAAACCCCAGTACAGAGGAAGATTGTACCACGTCCAGGTTCTCTGAGACGGAGGTGTTTGTTCGAGATCTTTGTTGCTCCATCTTGTGTTGCCAATAACAACTCCGTTCTTGTCTGGAGACTCTGGCGCCTTCACAAAGTCCATGAAAGCTTGACGCGACTGGAAAGCCGCCCTCAGCGACGTCTTGTTAGGGCTGACCATCTTGAATGTGGCGTATTGGCGAAATAGCTAGCAGCTTTGGATGGCTATGGCTCCCCTTTGGCTTGATGTGACAGGCCCGGCGAGATGCACAACGACTGGAAGCATTCAAACAACGATCATCAAGGTGATGTTCGATGCCTTACATACCTATCATCCAGCCTTGCAACATCATTACAGGTGCTTCAACTGTAATGTCTCGCTGTACTTTGCAGGTGTTAGAGGAAAGTAAAGCAAGGCACACAATTCTCACGTCAGAAATTGGAGTATCTAACAAGTATCAAGGGTCTCCAAGTAGCCCATGCCCAAGGCTGCAGAGAAACAGAGACATCGGGCATTTCCACCCGATTCTCTTCAGTGTCAGCTAACACTCTTGATAAGGGCAAAGAGTCAAGTGGGGATGGTGTTATTCCTGGCCTGTTGCCGCCAAGTGCTAGGCGGGGTCTTGGCCCAGATTGGAGCGTCTTATTGCTGGTCGGCGAGTCGTGAAAGATAAGGAAGACACAGAACGATCCAACCAATGCTAGCCCATCGGCCCAATCTGAACCGATGACCCTGCCGGTCCGGACGCGGAGAGGGTTGCACTGAGAACCGAACGGCATTCATTCTCGTAGCCAGCCAATCTAGCGCTCTTCTAAGTCCCAGAGCTTCGGTACCTGCCCTTGCGGGCGCTATGCATTGCATTGAAAGAGTCTTTGAGTGTCATTATTGATAGCGGCCCGCTTCTTTAGTCATTGTGTTTACAATGGATCAAGGGCCAGGCTCTTAGGACATCAGTCGGTACCAGATCCGACATACTTACAGCAGATGCAGATGAGCTCAGATTCTTGTTGGCATTTACGTTCCGAAACCCACACAACTAACTAACTGCAGCCGACATCCTCCCATCTCACAGGCACGCACTGCGCCGTGACAGGATCAGCAAGTAGTGCTTAGCGCGCGCAAGATACCCGGTCGACTGGTCAGAAGCTATTCTGATATGAAAGTTCCTGAAATGGATGACACGGAACTTGCGGACGAGGTTGGCCCGATCGAGAGCCCCGAGACGGCCCATGAGCATCCGGCCCCGCGCCGAGGAAGAGTCGCTCTAGCGTGTCAACGATGTAAACGCAGGAAACAACGGGTGCGGCTCTCAGACCCTTGTCCATCGAGGCGGAGACAGGCCTCTGCTAATTAGGAGTGCAGTGTGATGGTGGCAGTCCCGAGTGTACTTCGTGCCGAAAGGCAGATGTTGTTTGCATCTATGAGAGACCTATTCGTCCGCGGTATCCCGGAGGCAAGTCACTGTAAGTAGCAAGTACCGGTGTACAGAAACCATTGTCGCTCACATACACAGATACATCAATGCTTTGGAAGAGCGCATAGCCTTTCTGGAAGCACGGATGCCGGAGTATGGCCTTGATCATTTCGCCGCCGGCACGATCCCTCAGCAACCAAGTCCTGAAACCTTGAAGGTAAGGACAACACCCAAATCTCGTCGGCCATCTCACGACTCCTTCTCGGAAGAGGAGACTTCATCCCTCGTTGATGGAGTGGCATACTTATCGTTATGTGCCTCCGGAACCACTGATACGGCGCCGGAGCCCTTCTATATCGGCTCTTCATCTGGTGCCACTATTGCCCGGATGATACAGGCGTCCATCTTCCAGCAGTCCAAGTCGCCAGCCACAGCATCATCACCAGCAAGCACAGGCCCTGACGTTCTCCGCCCTTCATTCGGTCAGTTGCCAGCCGTGAGGGACTTCAGCGATGACATCTCGGAGTTCCCGCCGCGCACTCAAGCTCTCGCTTTATTCTCAGTGTTCTTCGATAGGCTCCATACACGTTGGCCGATTCTTGATCGCAAAGTGTATTACCAGCTATTTGAGAAACAGTATGACCAAGGGGCGTTGCCCCTGATACAACGGTCTATACTCCATCTGATATATGCAGTCTCTGCGCGGTTCTTGCAGCTCATGAAGAAGCCATGCAATGTCGACCCGCAGCGGCATTTCGTAGCAGCTGTCGAGCCTATGGATTACATCCTGGAGCAGCACAACCTTGCAACGGTACAGTTTCTCGTCCTCCTGGCCATCCATGGGCAACGGTCCCCATATGGAGCAGGGGCATGGTCTCAAGTGCGGTATGCCATCACACTCTGCATCGAACTCGGGCTGCACCGGAAACGCACAGATAACTCGCCGGCACACGACGCGAGGGATCTTGAGATCCGACGCCGAGTATTTTGGGCGTGCTATTGCCTAGACAGGACAATAAGTTTGCTACTAGGTCGAACATTTGCCATTGCGGATCGAGATATCAACGTTGAGCTTCCACACAGCAGTCCGGAGTATTGGGAGCTTACATCGACAGGAAGTCCTGCTGAGGACGGCCAGGGGTGGTCGAATGCGTTACCCTTCATCCATATTATCAAGCTACGGAAGATTCAATCCAAGATTCATCGGACGGTCTTCCGCGTTGATAAAGATGTCTTTACCACCGATCCCGAAGAACGAGCTCGTCTAGATGGGAAAATCGATGCTATAAGAGCAGATCTAGATGAGTGGCTCCGGACGACACCAAGCCCGCCACGAGACTCGAGCTCTGTGACTTGGATGTACGACCCTGAAGGCTCATACCATCATAATTCCCGCGACTTCTTCTTATTGTGAGTGATGAGATCCCCCAAAATTTAGAGGATTCCAAGCTTATGGGAAATACAGACAATACCACAAGACTATACTCTCACTCTTTACGGCCCTGCTGCCTACGCTGAACACAAATGACCCCCGTTTTGTTGCCGGTGCACGTTCAGCATCAAGTGTGTGCTGCGCTTACAAACGACTCAATCAGCAAAAGACACTGAGTTACACGCTGACAGCATTGCACAGCTGCTTCATTGCGGGTTTGACATTGGTCTACTGCCTCTGGAGAGATCCATCGCTCTTCTCCTATCAAGCCCTAGAGTCAACAAGAGCATGCTCTCTGTGTCTCACGATATTTGGAGAGAAATGGCCAGGAGCAGTCAAGTATCGCGATATCTTCGATGCCCTGTCAGGTAGTCTCCTGAGAAGCATAGTTAATCCCCGCTCGTCAGAGAAAGGGCAGTCACCTCAGTCATCGCGGCGGCAGTCTAAGAGCAACAGCGGCCCACGGCCCTTGGAGATCAGAATGGAGTCTCCTGCGAACCCCTTCTCTGCTGCTGGCGGACTTGGAATGAATGACACGCCGATGGAGACAGCGCAGCCTATGGCGCAGGACTGGCCAGAGTTTCAACAAAGCAACGTAGAGCAGCGACCGCAAAATGGTGTGAACAGCGGCAATGTGAACAACATGATCTTAGGCGCGGTGAAAGAAGCGTTCATGGAGGTCGATGAGGAGGCGCCGGGAGGATATCATGGGTGGAGAATGTTTTCGGAGATGGTCGACAGCACCTCAACCAAGCAGGAGCATGTTGGTGACAGCGACCATAGGATAGGGGGAATGGAACATATGGGTCAACAGATCTCAATGACCACTCAGCCGCTGCAGGAGATGCCAGTATTATGGGATGACGTCCCAACAGAGTTCTATTTCGGGAGCGGGCCGAGCCACCAGGCACATTTGGATACCATGACGACAGATCAGGGGCTCTGGACCATGGATGGATTTCAGGGAATGAGATGATAAATTGTGGACGGGAAGAATTGATTTTAGCTACTACAAGTTGACTATCTGGTCTACAGGCGTTACTTATCTAAGGATACCATTAATGCAGCTTTCGGTCTCGGGCAGCTCGCCACCTTAATCATTGCGAGTGAGAATGCGATTCCGAATTCGAAAGAGAAAGCGGGTGCTTTGGCGAATGCCAAGAACAGTAACGTTGACGTTATGAGAGACTTGATTCTTCATTTGTTCAAGAAGGCCGAATCCAAGTCATTCGCATTCGCATTCGCACGTGCGAAAAAGAGATTGCGATCCCTGTTGTGAGCGAGCGCAATTTGCAGCTATTCCCACTTTTCGGTCTCGGTATCGTGTAGGGTTAGATCAATGATTACATAGGACATTGTCTCGCGTCGACCAGCTCATCAGCCTCAACAAGTCAGAGCTCAACTTCTTTTTTATCAGCTATTCAATCATGCCATCTATGCCAAGAAACCCTTCCTGTAAGGGTACTGCTGCTTAAATGACTCCGCAATCTCTGTCCTGGTGGCCACCCACACTCCCTCCTTCTTAGATATGTAGTCAACAAACTCCTTCAGCGCCGCAAATCTACCCGGCCGTCCGATAATACGGCAGTGTAGACCGATAGTCATCATCTTCGGTTGGCCCTCCTCCCCTTCCTCATAGAGCACATCAAAGGCGTTCTTGATGTGCGCCAGGAAGCCGTTCGGGTCACGGAAACCGGAGCCAGCCACATGGAACTTGAAATCATTACAGTCGTAGCTATACGGAAGCATGAGCAAGCCCTTGGGCGACGATAATGTCTTCTCGTGAGGCAATCCAGACCAATATGGCACATCGTCCGCATACGTGTCACTGAACCAGACGAGCTCCTCTCCCATCTCCTCATACACTTTCGGCACCAGCGCGCGCGACTGTGGGCTGGGCCGGCCATAGTACCAGCCCTTTGGTGCGTAGCCTGTTAGTGATTTGAGTGATGTGATAGCTTTCTTGATGAAGTCTGTCTCCTTCTCTACCGAGAAGTCGTGGTAGTCGACCCATCGGTAAGCGCTATAGAACGGACAATATTAGACTTCTTCAGCTTCTCGCAAGCACCGGGAGTACTCACTGAGATGCAACCTCGTGGTTCTCCTCTAGACATCTCGTGGCGACCTCTGGTTGCTCCTCAAGCGCCGTCGCCACGGCATACAAGGTGAATTTCATCTTGTACTTGTTAAACAGCCGGAACAGGCGCCAGAAACCCGCTCTGCTGCCATACTCGTACTCCGATTCGGTATTATAATTACGCTCATTGATACGCGGAGGTCCGCCCGGGTTTTCACGCAGATTTGGCTCTGAAATGCCGTCGCCTTTCAGAACGCTGCGCTCGCCACCCTACAGAGCTGGTGTCAATGCATACATGTCTACAGATGGAGTTCCGCACATACCTCCTCATAGTTGATCACGAATGATACAGCAATCTTGGCGTTGTTTGGCCATTTCAATGGGAGCCCAGCCTCGCCATAACCTTTGAAGTCACGGTCGAAACCGTAGTCCGGATGTGCTACGTACAGCTCAGGCATGGTGGGGAGTTGATGGTGACGACAGAGACTCTTCAGGAAAGAATATGGCAATGACAAGAGATGAAAAAGAGTAAAAAGCAAGCAAAGCTGACGTCTTTCAATTGCAGGCCAGACTCTATTTTCCCCACGTAATGCAGGTCTCTCATACCGGCATCATGAGCCGTCACTGCAAAGAAACCCATCCTACCATCAGGACCATTGAGCGCCAAGGATCCCTTATCGCGAGCTTCTCTCTGGAGCTTCCAGAGCTTCGCAGTGGGGAAGTGGAAGCGGCCGACAGTGCCGATATCGTTGTAGAGCTGCTCCTCTTGCTCACTAATGCACTAAGCTTGCGGGCGGCTGCAGAAGTACAAAGCCTGCACTAGCCCAGGAACATCAGGCGATGAATGAAAGGTAATCGGCTGGAAAACTCCCGTAGCACTCGCCCGACTCGACTTACAGAGAGGGTTTCGGACGACCGACAGGTTCGGCTCAGTGGCCGAAGACCGCAGCCCTAAATCGGGGTTCTAAGGGGCGATGTGGGGTTTGCAGAAGGCCGGAGCTTTAGTTAGGGGAGATAAAGATGGCATTTGGTGGATCATTTAACCTGTCAATTGGTAAAGGTCATTATTCCCAGTAGCTGTCTATTACCGTCAGGGATTGGGCAAGCCCATGACACTTGAGATTACCAATTGTGCTGTGGTAGACGTTTGGGCATCGTGAATAGAGATTCCTCTATCACAATCGATAGCATCTAAACCTGTTAATAGATGGTGACTACCTGAATTACTCGCGTGGATGACATTCACACCACGCCAATAGAAGCAAGCAAACATATCGGAATTGCTTCAGTCAGCTGGATAAAACTGTTTATGCAATATTTTAGTGACCATGATCTCATCTATACCAATGCTTCCTACGTGCCTCTTGCGTGGCCATGCTAATGCTAACTCGATGCCAATGCCAGATGCCCCTGAAATGCAATTTTGATGTCCTTCCCGTAGAGTATGCAGGCTGACGACGATGATATATACAATGTTGTCATTTTGGAAACCTCTATACCTCCTCACGTTTCTTTTCCGGCCCGTTGGCCTCGCTCTCCGTCGAGACATGGTCCCCCTGCACGACACCAGTCTCCGGGATAGCATCTTGTTCCTCAGACTTCGGCTCGTGTTTGGGCGCTTTCGCACCCGGCTTCAAGCTCTTGTTTCCTATTCCCACAGTTAGGAGGACGTTGACGGCCGCGCTGCAGGCATAGAAGATGAATATCCAATGCAGAGCCGTCATATAAGCCTTGCGAACCGCCGGCTTGTCCTCGTCAGGGACGTCATCAACGTCCAACTCTGAGAGCGTTTTGCCCTGAGCGAACGGATAGCTGGACAGCTCCTTGCTCAGAGTATTAGACAGGATCGCGCCGGCGGCAACAAGTCCAAACGCACCGCCCATCGTCCGCATGAAATTTCTTAGGCCTGTTACGACGGCGCGGTCTTCCGTCCTAGAATTTGCATACAGTCCAACGAGTGCTTACACAACGTTAGTCTCTAAACACCTAGCAAAACGATAAGAAGTGGTTCTCACTAGGCTGCAGTGTCAATCCAATGCCCGCTCCCTCGATCATGAGGATGACAATGATAGCTCCCAGCGGCAGAGACTGTGAGAACATGCACCTCAGACCCGTTCCAAGCATCCACAATACGAATCCCACGGCAACCGGTGGTAGGTACCGGTGAAAGCGTGACATGTATTGACCCGACAGGATCGAGAGGATGGATGTTGATATGACCAGGGGTAAGAGAAGTGCACCCGACTCCAGTGCTGGGTATGCCCGAACAGACTGCAAGTAAATCCTAGGTAAACAACTCATTAGGCTCCACATTCATACATCATAAAGAGTTTGGTTGCTTACGGGACTATAGGAGGTCAGCAATGGGTAGTATACTCTTGACAAACACTGACATACCATAGAAAAAGTTTCCGTAGAAATTTACCCCTGAGAAGAAGCTTTGTCCGTAGATATAACTACAATGCGGTGCTTGATAAAGGCGCACTACAAATTGATCAGCGAACGTCATATAATCGAGCAATTCGAGTGTCCTTACAGGGCATGAGAGGGTATCTTGCCCATTTCCACTCATAGAGCACAAATGCTGCAAAAAGTACAACACCAATCACGAGCATTACTATGAACTGCACAGAGTTCCATGCATAAGTGACGCCTCCACCGCTCAAGGGGATCTTACCAACCTGTTAGTCCAGATCAAAAGTCAGGGGTGATGAGGCATACCAGAATTAAAAGGACACCAGCTAGATTGATCGCTATGCCGCCGAAGTCTATCTTCTTAGCCTTGTTCAGATAATTGCCCTTCTCATAGGCGAGTGGCAGGAAGAACAGGATAGCCAGAGCGGCGGGCATGGCTAGCATAGGAATAATCCAGAAAACCCATCTCCAAGATGCCTTCTCAACCAAGACACCACCAACAAAAGGCCCCGTGCCGTTTGCAAGTGCGAGCACTGCACCAAGAATGCCTACATGGATTTTAGAATTCCAGTGGATTTTAGACAAGGGGGAGCAGAATCACCTTGATATTTACCGCGGTTAGCAAGGGTCGTCACGTCTGATACAATGATCATCACGATGCTATTGATGCCGCCGCCTCCTATACCAGCAATAGCCCGAAAAGCAAACAGCTGAGTTGCCGTCTTTGCGAATCCCGTCAGGAGGTCTCCCAGTCCCATGAGAAGCAGCGAGGCCAGGAGAACATGTTTGCGCCCAAATATGTCTGACAAGCGCCCATTGATGAGCTGAAACGCCACCGAGGCAATGAGAAACGAGCTGCCAATCCAGGCTGTACTCGGACCAGTGTTGAGCTCAGCAGAGATGGCAGGTATACATGTCGATACACTTGTCTGGTCGAAAAAGGAAACATACAAGCATGTCGCTAAGGCAGGAAATGCTATGAGAAGCTGTTTCTTCGACAGCAGCTTGCGCTGATTGCCTATGCTCTCGGCAATGCTTGCTGTTTCCGCATCATCCTGACCCTCTTCATCCACCGTTGAGGAGTTGGAAGACTTCTCCTTGTTGTCCAACATCGTGGAGCTGTGCGTGTCGTCTGTGGCATGCGTCGTGATACTGTCGTTGGCTGCGACACCACCACCATCTCGGCTGCCCATCGCTAGTTTACCCCCTTTGGAAGCTAAGAGGCAACTATGCTGAGATAAAGGAAAGGAGAAACATAGTACGAGAAGTGACAACGATCATGACATCGGAGTAAAACGTGTATAGCTTTCCTAGATTCGCGGCGCTTAAGTGAAATGGTTTCCACCTACATCGGAAAACGTTTTGAGCGACCGTCACTTCAGAATCCTCCCAAAGACAAATCGACTCTCGTCAGCGCGTGTTCTAACGGAACGAGCATGGCGATTTCGAGGCCCACTTCCCGATGAAGCACTGGCAGGCGTAGGTCTGTAGGCTAGTTGCCTCCTAGTGTAGATCGGTAAGTTTTGTGCCGACATCCCTACGCCGAGCGATGTCAACGGCGGGTGGTTAGCCAAAAGACGATCCAGAATAACGCCATTGACTAACAGCAGAGCGAGAGGGCGGCTTTCGGCTTAAAGAGCATGTGTTCTAGAAGCTATTAGTGATCTTCGGCGACCCTGCAACAGTGTACCGGCCGCCAAGGCTGAAGCTTCCCGAAAGCCACACCTTGCTCCGCGCTTCCAACGTGCCGGTTCGCTTATCGTGATGGAACAAACAGCTGCTTGAGCAGATCGTATCTTAGATCGAGAGAAGTTTATTCTGTCTATACAATCTATCGCGCACAGGGCGCAGGAGAACATCACAAGGGCCAGTTCCGATCTCTCAATTCGAAGAGTTGCGCGCAGTTACCAGAACTGTTCTGGAAGATCAATCGAATACCAACCATGACGAAACTCTTCACCCCTCTCGACATCGGCCCTGTCAAGCTGAAGCACAGGGTCGCAATGGCGCCCCTCACACGTTATCGCTGCGACGATGACTGGGTGCCACTGCCCATCGCCAAAGGTGCGCGAGCCTTCCTCCGGTGTAAGTCGATAAGGTGCTGACTGCGTCGCAGAGTATTACACGCAGCGGGCTTCCGTCCCCGGCACGCTCCTCATCACCGAGGCGACATTAATATCCCGCCGCGCCGTCGGCAGGCTGAACGTCCCCGGCATCTGGAGCGAGGCGCAGATCGCCGCGTGGAAGGAGATCACAGACGCCGTGCACGCCAAAGACTGCCGCATCTTCTGCCAGCTATGGCATCTCGGACGGGCCGCCCGCGCAGACGCCGCCGAGGTGGCGGGCACAAGAGTGGTGTCCTCCAGCGCCGTGCCGGTGGACAGCAGCTCGCCGATCCCGCACGCCATGACCGAGGAGGAGATCTATGAGACGATCAGTGATTACGCAGAGGCGGCGCGCAATGCCGTGCAGAGGGCGGGCTTTGACGGCGTCGAGATCCATGGCGCGAATGGATATCTGTGCGATCAGTTCCTGCAGGATACCTGCAACCAGCGCACGGATGGCTGGGGCGGCAGCGTCGAGAAGAGGGCTCGATTTGCCCTCGAAGTGACCAAAGCCGTGGTGGCAGCCGTCGGCTCCGACAGGACGGCGATCCGCCTCAGTCCCTTCAGCGACTTCTTAGGCATGCTGATGAAGGACCCCTATCCGCAATTCGAATACATCGTCAAAGAGCTGAAGCCTCTGAAACTGGCTTACCTGCACCTGATCGAGGCGCGCATCAGGGGCAACGACGATGCATCGTGCGGCGAGGGCCATAATGTCAGCTTCCTGGTGAAGCTATGGGACAATGCGAGCCCCGTTCTCCTCGCGGGCGGTTTTACTCCCGAATCTGCGAGGAAAGCCGTCGACGAGACATACAAGGACTACGATGTTGGCATCGTCTTCGGACGATATTTCGTGTCCAATCCAGATCTTGTCTTCCGAGTGAGAGAAGGCATTCCACTGATAAAATACGAACGGACATATTTCTATACTCCAAAGGTCACAAAGGGGTACACGGATTACCCATTCAGTCAAGAGTTTTTGGCAGAGGCGGCATGAGAAGAGGTCAAATTACTGAGCTAGGCGGCCCCAATTGGGACACAGACGACGAACTTGGTGTACCTCTCTGCGTTGCATGCCTAACTTATAGGCGTTGCTTCCTCTAATATCATTGCAAGATGTATAAGTGCTGGTGGATCCTCTTGGTGTTGGTGGGTTTTACGCCATGAATCTTGGACATGTCGGTGGGATTATGTTACGTTGGGGAAATCTGTTCAAAATCTTGAATGAGGTAGCTCTCAAGTGTCACGATGGCTGATTGGAGTGATGGCATTGCGCGATCTCACTCCGATGGTGTCTGTACGCCGATGACTCAATGCCGAGCTAAGCTGCAGGAACCCTTGCATCAATACGCATATACAACAATTTGGACATACGAAATGACCTATATAGAAAGATTCATTACCATCAGTTCCAACAATTTGAATACACCGTAAGATCAATCGTGTGAACGTCTCAGAACCGCTAAACAGACACAATGACTTCACCGGTCGCAACGCCCTCCGCAGCCGAAATCACAAAACACCATGTCTACGACCCGGCCGGCATAGACCGCATCGCCCGGCGACGACCGCGCACCATCGAGATCGTCGAGCCGGACCCCTCGTGGCCGGCGGCCTACGCCGAGGTCGAGGCCCGCATCCGCGCCGCCCTCGGCGCAGACGGCCTCGTCTCCGTCAGCCACGTCGGCAGCACCAGCGTCGCCGGCCTGCCCGCCAAGCCCGTCATCGACGTCGACCTCGTCGTGCCGGACCCGACGCGCGAGGACGCCTACGTGCCGCAGCTGGAGGCGGCGGGGTTCCTGGTGAGTTTTTTTTCTTTCCTTTTTTTTCCCCTTTCCGGCCCGATGATGGCGGTGCATGCTCGTCTGTAGTTGGTCTCCAAAGCATAGTCTATCTCGCGTCTCCCGTGTACGGCGTTGTATCACTTAGTTCCCTAGCATCTGACACCCCGTCGCCCCCCTGAAGTTCATCCTGCGCGAGCCAAACTGGCACCAGCACCGCTTCTTCGGCCTCGAGACGCCCTACGCGAACCTGCACGTCTTCGGGCCAGGCTGCGCAGAGACGGTCCGGCACCGCATCTTCCGCGACTGGATCGCCTCCCACGAGGACGACCGCGCAAAGTACGTCGCCATGAAGCGGGCGGCGGCGGCGGCGGCGCGCGAGGCCGGGGAGACGACGCAGGGGTATAACGTGCGCAAGGAGCCGGTCGTGCGTGAGATCCTCGAGCGGGCGTTTCGGGCGCAGGGCTTGTTGCCGCCGGAGTGAGAAGCCAGATTGTGAAAGTGACTGTGCGGTAACTTGGGACCTTCAGCGCGCTTCTATGAACGTAAGAAATCGAAACGGTAGACTGGGCATTCAGATGAAAGCTATTTGATCTGTTGGTGAGGGTAATATTCGACAGTAGTGGCCAGTTGCTCCTGAATTCGCTTGAATTGATCAGGAGCGTTTTCATCATCTACAAAATGGCGAATCGGGGTCAAAAAAAAGTATCAGAGCCTCACAGGGACGAGACGGCCAACAATTTGCAAGAGTTCTTTTTAGGATGGCAACCTATTTACTCCATACACACAGAACGACCAATGAATTTACCTTCCTACCATCCATCCGTCCGTCCATCCATTCGTCTAACCAGCAAGCCAAGCCTCCCTGTCTGTCTGCCTGCCTGCCCTTCCGTTTCGTTTCGTTGATGGTCAATACCATCGAAGACTGGTGTTGCCTCTCTACTTCACAAGCACGAGCCAAGCTGGTCGCACCTCCCCTTTAGGACGGTACGACCATCGTAAGAAGCTCGACTTGGTGAAAGAGGTGAACACGAATAGGAAAATTCTTGGAATATTGGGGGGCAATGCGTGTAGATAGCAATATTGTGTTGTGGAAAAGGGGTTGGGGAATGTGCCACGCAGTCCTGAGACTTTTTCGAGAGCCGCAACGCCTATGCAATGCCGAGTCGAGGATACGCCGGAAGGAAAGAAGTGCCTCCAAAGCTCCAGGATCAGACAACTCGTCACTCCTTGACAGCATTGACTTTGACCTGTTTGCGCTGTTAGCCATGCCCATTTGATTCAAGGGATCTCGCAGAAGTGCTCACCAGGAAGTCCCAAATCATCTTTCCCAGGTTGTCTGGCAGAGTGAACAGATCAACCGAGAACTCGCCAGCTGGTGGAAGTTAGCATCTCATCATCATACTTGAGGTCAAACAGCCGGGGATGAAAAATACCTTCAATGTTGTTCTGCATGTAGGTATCATCAGACTTGTGATCATGGATCATTTGGATCACCTGAAGGAGATCATCCTCCTCAAGCTTCGTCATGCCATCGGCCATCTTCTCGACATCATACGGCTTCTTCTTGTTCTTTCCGCCATCCGCCGCCTTGCGATTCTTGCGCTCCTCGTCCGAAGGGAGGGGGCCAGTCTCGCGAAGGACTTGCTGCAGAGCTTGGGAAGGGTTCTTGAAGGTGATCGGGTGAATCACCTCGTATGTTGGCTTGAAGAAGTTGAGATCGTGGATAAAGGTAGACTTGCCGCCCTTCTCGGTGGTGTAGCAGTCGATTGACATCTCAAACTCACCCCAGCCCTCATTCTTGCACTTGAACGGGGGCTCGTGGAAAGCTATCAGACGTGTGAGCGCGATGAAAATCTCACATTCGTTTCACTTTCCACTTACTCTGCACAGGATTCTCGAAGGACGGGTGAAGATTGTAGACGACTTTCGTGAAGCAGCGAGCAGGACGCTCATTGCCATCCTGATCCAGAATGTACAACTCAATGGTCCACTCCTTCATAGGAAAGCCCTCCATTTGCGGGGGTTTATCACTGTCCAACGGGTCAGCCTCATCGCTCACCCACGTTGCACCTTCCGTTGAAGAACGGCTGGAACTCACATATTGTGTTGCTCGGTAACGAGCTTGATTTGGCGCTGCCAAAGGTCAGGTTTCTTAGCAGGCATGATCGCGAGTGGACGATGATACATCAAATGCGTGTGTTTGCGCGCGCGAGTAGAATACGATGCAGGGAAGGGGAAGGAATTGGAAGTGATGCGACTGAAGCTGTCGCAATCTTGCTGGAAGGTTTGAGGAAGGTTTTGGTTGGGGACGAAAGATGGAGGTAAACAAGTTAGGGAGGCAGGAAGCTCCAAAAGAAGCTCCAACAGGCTTCAGAGCGTGCCATCCCCGTTTGTCCCACACCCCATTTGTGATGAAATTGTGAAGCTGGGCCAGGCTCCACTACGTGCTAGGAAAATGACATACCTCGACAATCATCTTGAGCTTAGTAGTACGATATTATGACAGAATATTTTCACACAGTTGCCGATTCCCAGACGAGTCGATACTCAATACACTCTTGCACGTCCCACTCCCAATCTAGTCGAGGTAGAAGCCACAGTCGCCAATGGAGCCACCTCAATGATAGCGCCGGCGAGGTTGACCCCGGCGTACAGACAGAGCAATCTCTCGGGCTCGAGCGAGAACAAGAAGCTGCGCCTCAGAGGGGGACTCGGAGAGGGTGGCGCCGCTCAGGTCGGGGTCCGTCAGGGCTCCCGAGCCGAACTCGATGGGACGATGGTAGTCGTCGTCCGCGGCGAACAGCAGGTCGACGAGGTCCGGGTAGCTGGTGGTGCCGCGGTCGGTCACGTACTCGAGCCGTCCGTTGAGGACAAACGCGTTGACGCCCTCCGAAAGCGCGAGCAGTCGTCCGTACTGGAGCTGCCACAGTCGATTGACGAACCGAGGCGGGGTCAGCTCGCTGATGCAGAGATGCTCGTCCTCTTTGGACAGACGATCCCAGTTCACGCTTCTCTGGAAGACGTAGGTAGCAGCGTCGTCCGATGGGCCAACCGTGAAGAACCCCTCAGCGTAGGTTCTGGTGGTCTTGCCGATAGGTATGTAACCTGTTCTTGTCTCGCCGGGGAGGATAGGGCCCGTTTCCTAGTGGAGAGGATTGCCCGTTAGTAAAGAGTACAATATTCGAACAGTTTGTGAAGGTGCGAAGATCAGCTTTTCCCAAAGCTTGGGCGATGGATCTTTGGTGCTGTAAGAGTTACCTCGTGGAATTCGAGAGGGAGGGTCGCATTCCCCTTCATCAAGCAGTGGAAGCTCATCTTGATTGGCGTTCTGGGCGGCTCTGGATCAATGATGTAGCGAGATCACGTGCAAGGCTTGTGGCGCGAGCTTGAAATTGTGGCGTTGAGGGAGAAAAGTGGCGCTAGTGGAGGTGGAAGTGTGGCGCTGGTGAAGCTCGCACCAACCTAAGGGGTGCCAGCCCCACTTTCGTTCACCCTCCACAAAACACCTTAAAAGGCACCATGCACACTGTTCACATGATATATTGCCTATCATTAAGGAACTACATTCCTATAATGGAGAAGCAAATGTCAATAGTGAAATATTATGTGGCTCGACATGCTACTCTATAATTTTTCATGGCATCATTGAATATCGGCAATGGAGTTCAGCATCATCAAGTACGCTTGCTACAATGTCATTCAAGACACTAGACAGGCTTGATTTCGGGCAGGAAGGTCATGTTATTTGGTCTATTTACAACTGCTCAAGGGCGATCCAGGAAAGCAGTCTACTCGATCAGGGGGACAGGTTGATTGCTATGGCCATGAATTCCATCCTTCCACTTCAGAAATACTCAGCCCGGCCCGCGCTAGATAGCAAAAGCCAAGCATCGTAAAAGGAACCATCACTTGACGGTTCACAGGAATCTCCAAACACAAGCGGGGGTAGGTTTGCATTCGTAGATGAAGTGAGCGTGCAATATGCCTGAGGGAAATGTGTTGTTGTTCTGGGTAAGTTTTTTGACGTGGGTGAAGGACAGGTTTTGGGGTTGTCTAAGTAGTCTACTGCCATAGAGGGGAATATGGCGATAGGCGTCTGCAGTGGGCTATACCCAACAATTATTCGGCACGGCTCGAGCTGGTGTTTGTCATGGCTGCAGTATTTATGCGGCCTCCTCAGTCTCCTTCTCGACGGCCGGGGCCTCATCAGCCTCGCCCTCCGCCTTGTTGAACAGCTCCTCATTCTCCTTCTGGGCCTTGATGAAAGCATCCTTGAAACCGTTGGCGTCTTGAACGTATGTTAGCATCAGCGCAAGTAATTATGGCAAGACCACTTACTCTCAGAGTTGGCAAACCGAATGGCAAGAGTAACGGCCTCAGGCTCGCCCTCGCTGACGTCGGCAGCGGCATTCCAAACCCAGCTTCGGTCAGAGCCGACGTTGGGGGACAGCTTCATCTCGGGGACGACTAAGAGGCGGATTAGCGCTCGCAACACTTCGACTCAAGTCGCAATAACTCTAGACATACTGTAGTGGTTGGCGCAGACCTTGAGGGTCTTGTCTCGGCGCATGACCAGCCGGGTCTTGCCGTTCTCCTTGTGCTTCAGGAGACGGACGTCGCCAGTGCCACGCTCCTTCCACTCGCTGGCCTCGCGCTTGAAGATGAAGAGCTTGGCGCGCATCTTGAACATCTGCTCCTCGGACTCCTCGTTGGTCTTGACGTCGACCTTCTCGGTCAGGCGGATGACGGGCTCGAAGTGGACGTCCTCAGACTCGGGGGCCTCCTCCTGTAGATAGACACACCATCAGCTTCTGTGCAGACGTGGCGACCCGGCAAGGGTCCAAAGAGAAATGAGTATGACAATGGAGACTCACCTCATCACCCTCCTTAGCAGCGGCAGCGGCATCACGCTGGGCCTTGGCGCTGCCAGAGTTGTCGCCGCGGTCCTCATCCTCGTCCTTCTTCTCCTTCTTTGCGCCGCCGCCGAACATGGAGAAGACGGCATTCTGGGTGACAGGGGTCTCGGTGGTCTGCAAACCCAACTGATTAGCTTTCACCCGATACCAATCTGATGCAAAGTCCAAGCGCTGTCAAAGGCTGTGGGCGCGTGTGGTGCTTCGACTGTTGCGGGAGTATCTGCTACCCCGCGACCGCCATTATGATATCAAGCGCCAAAAGGGCGTGGGGAGAGGACGACGATGCGCATGCAGCACGGTAAATGTTCGAACGCACCTCCTTGGGAGTCTCCTCCGCGACAGGCTTGACCTCCTCGACGGGCTTGTCGGTGTTCTCGGTAGACGACATGGTTGCAGGAGGTGGTGGTGTGGGTGATATGCACTGATTAGAAGAAGCTGTGCAAAACATGAAAACAAGACGTCAGCACATGTTTGTGCCTGTGGGCACGAGAGGCCAGCATTTTCAAATCTCATCGCAGCTGAGGGGAGATGGCTTACCAGATGTTACAGGCACAGCGATAAGATATGAGTACCTGGTGGTATTTGGGGAGAGTAATTCGTGGAAGAGATGGTGCTTCGGCCGTCGTCAAACGATGTGGGAGGGAGAGAAAGAAAATGGAAGCGTTGCCCCTCTCTGCATCAAGAGTGCAAGTCAACAACAGGAGCAGCCCGCAGCAGAAGCACAGAAAAAAAGGGCCCAAGCTGAGAGGTACCCCGCCGCCCAAATCAGGTGGCAATTGTACATCGGGCCGCACGATTGCGGCCTGCCCCTAGCGGGGTGCCATAGTGGGGGTTACTCAAGCGACACGCAGCCAATAGCACATACCTCCTCCCCACTCCCTTAGAAATGTACCGCCAAAGCCTAGGCTCAAGCCCCTGATTCTCAGATCCAAGTCAGTATTGAGCTGCAAATCACAAAACCACCATGGGGCATGGAATGAGGTCAAGTCAAGTCCAGTCACTCGTTTTCGATGTCAACACACAGTCCGGTCTAAAATATGTTTCGTGTTCGATAAGCTAGATAGGTGGGCGTTTAGGTAATCCAGTCGAGTCCATGTAGCGTAGATGCTCTCTTGTGCGAGACTTGACAAGTGCAATATCAAGCAAGGATAAGGCAGCGAACAGGACCTTCTCAAATCATCTTCAAGCAGCGATGACCAAACCTCCCTACGAACGCTGCGGCAGGTCTTGAGTAGAAGAGATGAATAGGGGGTAACATAGAATATGAATCCTAACGCAACATAGCAAGTGTGTCAATCGAGCAAGCCATCAACGCCGACCCAAGCCCTCTCGCCTGGGTCCCTAATCTGTCATATTCCTTGTTCCGACCATGGGTGAAAAATCCGTATGCAAACCACTAGAAACTCCCTACAATAGACCCTATTAGCCCCGGAGAGACTTCCACTTGTGCGTCAGTCCCTTCGGCTTCTTTGCCTCGCAGGACCCCTTACGCCAGGAACACTTCGAGGACTCAGCGTCCGCTTTCCGCGCTTGCTTAGCCTTCAGATTCTCCTCGTGCTTCTTCTTCAAGAATCTGCTCGCCTTACGCTCATACTCCTCGTACTCGGCAGTCTTGCCTTGCACTCTAAGCCACCAGAGCCTGGAAGCAACTTGGGCCTTCAGGATAGAAACATCCACGTCATCCCGAATGCCCTCAGCTGAGCGAAACTGCTGAGTCAATGCATCCTGAGCTCCTTGCCAGAGCCTTCCGACGTTATTAGTTTGGAATGTGTCCTTGACGCGGTCGACGGTCTCCGATGAAATTCGGGACGAGTAATCCTGCGCGGCTTTACCAGCGTCCTTGACGGAATCTGTGAATGAGGCAGCCTCGTCCTTGATCTTGTCGGCGACTGAATTCAAGACAGGGGCACAGCTATCCTCCACGACCTTGGCAGCATCCGCAGCTGAGCCAGCGAATTTCTTCGCCATCTCCTCCAATAGATCTTTGCCAGCTTCAAAGGCCTCCACAATGAGAGGTCTGCCAAAATCGACAGCAAATGTCTCGTTTATCTTGGGTTTCCGTGTGGTAACCACCGACACATTCAAGACGCCGTAAGCATCCTTCTGATTGATCTCGACCAGAATGCCTTCATCAATGGTGGACAGGCGGGACTTGACGGGATCCTTTCCTCGGTAGATGTCAATATCAATGGCACCCTTTGCCAGCCATGTTGTCTTGGTTCCCGCTGCGACCTTGATGAGGATCTCATTGCCGCTGTACATCTCAACAGAGCAAATAGTGCTCTTCGCCTTGGACTCCGAAGTGGCAGTCTCGGCCTTGTCAGACAAGAATCCACCGAACGGCAGAAGACTAATCGCCGACGGTTCTGCTGAGGTAATTCGCACCGTCTTGGTAGATGTCAGGTTGATTGTAACGGTTGCTGTCGCTGTTGAGGCGATGCTACTTGGTGTGGTCGATGACACAGTGGAAACAGATGCGGGGAGATTGGGTACAGGTGCTGTGTTCTGTGATGGGAAGACATAGGAGGCCAATAGGTTCGAAAGAACCACACCCAAGAGCGCGAGGATCACGTAAACGGCGCGGCTGCAGAAGGCATCCTGGAACAGGTCATCGAGCTTCTTGAGAATGCTGAGCTCAATCACTCTAGGCTCGGGCACGCTTTCACTGTCAGACTGCCCGATGACATCGTCAATCAGTTCCTCTGCCGTAGGGACTGGCTCCTGCAGCCCGGTGAGGTAAGCAAGGTTCCTGTTCATCTGGCGGTGGTCAATGTTCATGAAAGAGGCAAAATCAATGGGGAGCCTCGTCGGAGGGATGGGATGCTCGGGATCCCGGGACTCGATCGACAGGTGAACAGCATGAGGGTCAATAAAGTCTCGCCAGCGTCCAGACAGCGGCTGCGTGAATGTCTCCTTCTCCGAAATGAAGATGGAAGGGATGGCGTGGCGATTAGTAAACTCCCATGCAATATCCCGGGTCTTTTGGGTGGTCTCGTCATCGCTCGGAGTGCAGTAGAAGATAGCTACGTGCGGCAGGCTCCAAGCCGGCTGCAACTGAGCACCACCAGCGTCCAGGAACGATCTGTACTTCTTCTCGCCGTCGATAGTGAGACAGTAGACAATATCGTCCGAGAAGTGATCCCCTTTATACACCTCTTCTTCGGCAAGGGTGCACGGATCCACCTTGATCTGGTACCCTGACATCTCCATGAGAGCAACCTCGGGATCTTTGATAGAGCCGAATCCGACAGGCACGATGTTGTAAAGGCCATCCGTGTTCCTACGCACGGTCTTGCCGCTGGTGTAGTCTGTGGACTGGGAAGAGGTGATGGCGCGGGAAATCTTGTAGACAATATCTCGCTCTGCAGCCCTGTGGCCAACATATAGAACCCGAATAGGCTCACGAGTGCTCAGGCAACCCTGGGACATGGTCTGTCGAACAGTAGCAATGAGACGAGCAGGTGGGTTTGCAATATGGAGGTTGTCAGCGATCTGTGCCGTCTCTGTCTCATTGAAGTCCGTGATGGTATGCTTAACAGATATCTTGTCCAAGTATATCGGGCTGTCAGCCTCCTTGAACTCGATCGGCTCAAGCAAAGAGGTTGACTCAGCCTGGGATACATATCCCAGGTGTGTGGTAGCTTGCGCAGAGGGGCTTCCCAGAGCCTCGTCTGCATATCTGATGGAGGATGTATGTGATTGATGTTCTTCCTCTTGTGCCTCGGACTCCTCGTCCGATTCGGTCTCGTATGCACTATGTTCTGTGCCTGAGACACTATGCACATCGTCGGGGCGGGGGTAGACGTCGAGATCGGTAGAGTCGGCAATAGACTCGGTGCCTCGACCGTCGAGACTCTCGTCGTCTGTGCTACCGATAAGCTCATAGGTGGAGTCACCCATGCTGCTCTCCTCGTTCAAACTGGAAGGCGCCATGATGTCGGCAGAACTGGAAGATATCCAGTTCGCAAGCTTCTGGTTGCCTTGTGGTCGCGGGAAGCGAAGCGTGGGTTCGGATCTTGAGGTCGATGGTGGTGCTGGGCTCGGCTGAGACGCCGTGGTCTGTCGTATAAGAGGGGTGCTGATACCGATGTCAGAGGACTGTTCGGCCTGCGCTTCCATAACGAGGTGGAACGTGTTAGCCTCGACTTGAGGTCAAGTCATTCCCCAATAGCACATGCGTATCGGAGAAGAAGAAGAAGAAGAAGAAGATTATTATTATTAGGAAGCTGAGGTGCGGTTGTGAGAGAGTTTGAAGGTTCAGGAATTGCTGGTAGGCAGGCAGAGGCAATGCGGCGCCTGTGGCGGACGATGGTCCCTGCTGAGATGAGGGGTCGTTGTAGCAGGCAAGGTCGAGAGGTATGTAGGCACGCAAGGCGGGACAAGACGGGAATTGTCAGGAACGAACCAGGGAGGAAGAAAATGATAAACTGACTGCTGGCACAAATGAGATCTATTCTTGCTTTGCTTCTTCAGTCTCCTTTCTCCGCTGGCGGTGGTTCTAAAGGTAGAGGAGATAGATGGATAGATGGATGGATGGATGGATGGTGATCCGCGCTTGGGCAACCGTGGTGCTGCCTGTTGCTGTCTGGGAAGCTGCCTTATTACCAGGGCGGATGAGGTGGGGAACTCTGAGAAGGAACCAGGCAAGGCGCCACCTCACTCAGCCAGTCAGTCAGTGAGCCAGCCGGTCACGCACTCACGTTACGTCTCGATTTGCACTGACTGAATGGACTGAAAGAGGAGGGGCAATCCAAAGTCGGAGCCCAGTCCAGTCCACTCCAGGGCAAGCCGGTAAGGTATCTCGGACGTTATCGGGCCTTGTCTCAGGCGATAAGGCGACGCACCACAAGGGGGGGCCCGAAGATGAAGCTATGCTATGGTGGTCTAGGGTGGGATGCTATAGGAGCTAAGTTGCTAAGGGAGGACAAGTTGGCGCCGGGCTGAAACGGAGAAATGGAGGTTAGAGAGGGAATTGTGTGTTTGGTGGTGGTGGTGATGATGATGATGATGGGGGAAAGGAAGCGGAGGACAGCTGATTCTCAGAAAATACGAAGAGGAACAGGAACGGGAACTGACAAAGGCCTTTTGGGTAAGGTAATGTAAGGCAATGTCACATAATGCTGGCCGTCCGTCAGCCGCGGGATGATGGCTTGTACTCTCCTGTCTCCTCTCTCGCTCTCTTTTCTCTCTTCACCTATCCTATCCTCCCTTAAGTAGGGATTCTATTGACGAGATGGGAGGACAAGATGGCGCCTCAGGCCGGCTCATGTGAGACGTGTGACACACACAAAGTCCAGGCACAGGAGACGCTGATTGACTGCCTTATACCCAGATAGATAACATGCAGCAAATCCGTGTGGTAATGGGCGAGAAGGCAGCCTATGGGAGCTACCAAGCACATCTCTACCTACGGAAGAAGCATCTAATCTAGTCTAACTTGAGCAAACTAACCAAGCCCGAATTCTAGCATGGAAATGGCGGGGTGTTGGGTATGTTAGTCTGAGATGATGAATCCCTATCTTAGCCTTCCCCAATGTCCTAGAGCCTGACCTAACTGACTATCCCATACCCTGTATCCCAATCCAATGTGACTTGATATCGCAGCACGCCAGCCGTATCTATGTAAATGAGGGAATTCAAATGCGATAAGCTTCCACGTCCCTCTGGGTACGACAAATGCTGCTCTGCTCTCCCATCGAGACTGTTACTCCATGGCGGGGTAGATATGTATAGTTTGGCCTATGACATAGTCCGCATGATACCTCGTCGCCTTATCACACAATCAGTGAGTGCTAAGCGCGTGCGACCTATACATGTACCTAACCTACCTCCGTTAGTGCGGGGCGCCCACCCGCCTGCAATTGGGGGTCGAGGTAGGTACATACGCGTAAAGTGACACTTCAAGTGTTAGCTCCATTTGTATTTGTATGAGAAGGCTTCCGGCACTTCCAGAGCAACGGAGATGGCTCTTACAAGAAGGTAAGATAGTGTCTTCGAGTGTTTACAGGACTACATATGAGTATAGCGATTACCTCGTTACTCTCTCGTGAGTGGCTCATTGTTATCATCGAGTGGGACGAGGTATCGAACGCTTACGTGATAAAGCAGGTAAGCAGCCATAGCTCTCTACTGGATATCATGTGAGTAAGAAAGGGCTGCCCTCCGAGCGACTACCACCGGCAGTCATCGTTGACGTTCGGTCGGGGACTGACTACCTGCCCTACTTTGAGTTAAATGCCCCAATTCGGGATTCGAGATTCCAGACCAAGTGGCATGTAAGTCCATGTTCGCGTTTCCAGCTTCTCACACGCGAAAACTAGGTGAATGAATGATGGTATTTCCAACCACAGTTTCCCAGAATATCTGCAGACAAAATAAACTAACAGCCCCTTATTTGTACACTTGACCCTTGAACCCTTGAAGGTGCCGTGCACTATGTGCCCTCCCTTATCGTGAATGGTTATTATGCTCCTATTGGTATCATCAACGCAAAATGACCCGCGTGCCTGCGTGCCTGCTCATCATTGACCTCTCCCCCTACGGGTCAAACACCCATACACACGTACAGAACGCCAAAAACCAACCTTCCGTCTACCCATCCATATCAATGCGGCTCGGCTGATACCGTTGGCTTGTGTCGGCATACCTTGAGGTAAAGCCCGGATGTGTTCCCTATGAAGAACACTTACGCATGCTTGCTGACCAGGCAGTATGTTGAATCCGTACCAGACGCGTACTTATATGCATCGCGTATCTGTACTTCATGAGTGTGCTCCGCGAACTGGAAATCGCTACTCGACGATAACGCTTGCCGTTCACAGAATGCCGTGCCTCTGGAAGATCCTGCGCAGCGAGCTGCTGTCAAACTCTTCCTCGTCCGGGATCATCTCAATGAGACCAGTCAGGTTGGCAAACAGGTCGCCCTGGTTGCGGTACGCTAGCATAGCCGGTACACCAGCATTGTCGAACTCAATGTCCTCGTAGTGGACCTTGACAAAGTGCACCGTGGGATGTGTGCTCACCAGTGGTCGTAGAGCAGACTCAATGACATGTGATACATCAGACTGTTGGTAGAAGCATGAGTTAGTCGAGACACCATGTGCAGTAGGAGGAAGGCACCAACCTCATGGTCATACACAAAGACAACAACGACGGTCTCCCTGCCGACCTTCTCAATGGCATCGAGATAGCCCATGGCATCGACCTCGTCCAGCCGGCCATACATCCTCACACTGGGGCTCGTCCTCCTGTTGCGGATGGAACCCCCCTTGGACTCGGCCTCGAGCTCGCGCCGCCGCGACTCCCGCCACTGCTGCAGGAAGCTCTCCTCGTCCTTGTCGTCATCGCTGTGCTCCGACTCGCTCTTGTTGGCGGCCGCGCTAGCCAGGCTGTCCATGCCGAACATGCTCCTCCGCACCGCGCGGACCCTGTTGGTCCACTTGCTGCGGCGTGCCTCCTCATAGCTGCGCGCGTCGGCAATGACGCCCTTCACGCCCGTTGCCCTGCCCGAGTCGAAGCTTGCGGGCGGCAGCTTCACGCCCACGGAGGGGCTGGTGTGGTCGAACGTGGGCATGCGCATGGCGGCGTCGATCTGGGAGGAGCGGTAGCGGTCTTCCTCGTCCTCGTCGTCGTGGTCTCTGTCTCTGTCTCTGTCTCTGTCTTCCCGGGCAGCGTCGGCGCGGTCTTCTGGGTGTATCTTGTCCTCGTGGTCTGCGTTCTTGGCTAGGAAGTCTGCGAATTCCTCCTGGGCTGCGGTCTGGCCAGACATGATGGAGGAGGGTTGGCCGCGAGGGACGCAGGGTAGGTGACTTAAGTACCTCGTGGATGGCGGACAGGGCTGGTAGGTAGGTAGGTAGTAGGTCGATGGGGACGAGGTACGTATACCCCTTAGAGTAGCAGCTAAGGCGAGGTACCTGGGAGAGGTATAGGTCAGGGCTGGAATAGTAGGTCGGGTGGCTGCCACGTTATTTTGGAGAGTGGCAGGCGGTTACAGGAGGCCAATCAACAGCGGAACGGGCGAGGTAGGTGGGCAGTTCGTGTATGCCGACAAGGAGAGGGCTAAAAGGGACTGCAGCTCTTGGGGGGGTGGTCCGGAGTCAGATCGGGAGTGGGACGGGAAATGCAGTTCAGATCAGCAGGTCCGGTGTCCCTGTTGCTGAATGGAGCTGCTGGGTAACGTTATGGGTAGAGTAGGCTGAGTAGGCTTCGAGAAGCAGCCGGACTGCCCGTAAACCCTGACTTGTGTCAGACTGTTTCAGGATCAGCACGACAGTGCAGGTATGTGGCGCGAGGGAAGCAGTGGGGGGAGGAGAGGATCCGATGGGCCAAGAGGGAACAATGGATAGAAGGAAACGAGGCAGTGAGCAGGGAAGAAGCTCGACAATAATGCAAGCAACAATTCTTCGAGCTGTGGTCGGTCTGACACGTAGACAAAGAAGGGGGGAAAACGCGGTGCTGGTGGTGTTGAAGATGGTGGTGTTGAAGATGGTGGTGTTGAAGATGGTGGTGGATGCTAATTCTCGAAGGCGGCTTGAAGAGTCCAAGTCGAGGTCAGAACGTGCAGCAGCGTGCGTCGTGCAGAAGGCGGGTGGGCGGACGGGCTGGCTGGTTGGCTGACTGGCTGCTCACTTAGGTAGCCCACCAGCCCACCTGGCTAATCGCCGCGTGGGAGACTAGGATTAGCAGGCCTGAATAATGCGCCAACCCAGCAGGGATCAGGAGGGTCCAGAGTGCTGGGCAGCGCTGGGGACCCCCTTACAACATCGTCAAACGGGTACTATGTAGAGAGAGGGCAGGATCGAGATACTGGAAGGGTTCGGCGGAGAAATATGATTCGACAGTGGCTTACCTCTAGTCCACCTGCCAGGGAGGTAGGGCAGTAGAGCCAACAATGTCTCTCTTCAGCCGGAGCGGAGCTGTTGATATGCCTCGAATAGGAGATGGTGTCGAGATGGTTCGACGAGGAGGAGGATGAGGAGGAAGAGGAGGGGTATCAAATTGATCAAATGTAAGTAGGTATCTATCTATCTTTTCGTCCTTTATTGCAGGTCGGAGAGTTTGTGATTATGGGTGGATGGGTCCCAATGGGTCCCCCGTCAGCGTCTCTTGCTGGAACGTCCAAGGTGGTCCCTTGGAAGAAGAAGAGAATTGCCACGACGAAGAGGAATTGCCAGTTCCAGGATGACGAGTGGGATGTGATGTGATGCGATGTGCCCAGGTGACCACGCTCGCTCTTAAGTGAAGAGCGCTATTAGGAGTCGGGCCCAGGTATACGGTAGCAGCAGCAACAGCAAAAAGCAATCATGTCTCATTTGACCCGCTCGAGCCTCCTCACTATTAAAATACAAGACGAGAACAATGTTATTGTGTCTAATTGTGTAGCTTATTATTAGGCATGTATGTTCTTGTCAGAGAAACCTTGAGGAGGAAGTCAGAGATTAGGTCGCATTGTGCTCACAACAAGCCTCTCTCTCATCGAGAATGACTCTGAATGAGCCATGTCAACGACTATCACCACCGCCACTCCTGCTACATACCGGTACTCACTTTGCACAAGCAACCTCGCCCCTATCCTATCCGCGGGGACCTGTCCTTGCTTGTCGTGTTCAATTAAGGCTCATGGGCTAATCAAAGGGGCAGTGTTGGTACTTCTGTCCTGGGACATGATCTTCATCTAGACCCTGCAGGGGCGCAGGGGAGAACAGCGGTAGCGATGTGGCTACCTACACGTATTTGCTATTCAAACAACGCCACAGCCATAACGTGAACAGCCTGCGATGCCTCATTTAAAATTCCCGACTCGACGGCGTCTTTTCTCTATGCCGCGCTACTGCGTCTTCTCGGCGCCTTCTAACGCCGGCCTAGATGGAGATAGGTTCGACGACTTGCTGACTGCGGCCCCGCCGAAGCAATAGTGCGTCCAGTAGCCTCTTCGTTCAGATGCATGTAATCATAATTTGAACGGATGTTCCAGTGGGATCCTGAACTTGAGACATAACAATAGAGATAAAGCCGTATAAGTCCAAAGCTACGTCAACAATGGATCTTAATCACGGCTCTTGGAATGAAAGAGTCATGCGAGCAGCAAGGGGCCCTGCTTGGTCCGATGTCTTGACTCCGCGGCGTCATCGTCTGCCGTCGCCATCCCCTGGCATAGGAGAATTTAGCACGTTCTCTCGACGGCTTCTGGAAGACTGGCAAAGACGTGAATAGCAACCGAGAAAGCCAGAAGCCCCCTCGAGGCCCCCCCTTTTCCCCACCGGCAATGGTAAGCTGAGCTTGCGTCTCCTCCTCGGTCCCATTTCCGCAGCTTCTATGCGCTCCCCTGCGCTGCTACTGCATCGCCATAAAAGAATGCTGATGCGCTGTATGCCGGCGGAGCTGCACCGCAGTCCACCATTCGATTCAGTCAATGAGCGTTAGTCGGACAAAATGTCGCCTCACTCAAGCTGCATGTACCTAAACAATTGAGTTGGATATACTATGTATGCGGCCGCCACTGGTAGTTGGCCTACAAGATCCTCTCCACAGATCCGCACTATTGTGGCTGCGCTAAGAGGGCTGCTGAAACAGACAGGCCTCTCGCCTGAAACACAACATCCATTTAGCCAAGACGCATGCCTGTCTGCCAGACCAGGACCAGCCCTGACCGCAGGCAAACCTGATCCCAGGTGAGCGGTCAGCATCGAAAACACCAGACCCTCGAACATCCATCCTTCTTCAAGGACCATGTACCCGACAAGACCATGGCTAGGCGGCAATGTTTGACCCATCCTTGCCCATGATGCTGGCCTTCTATGAGAGTCGGTGACGCATGGCAAGGCATAATGCTCAGTAGAGCCTGTCCATCCTCGCCGGCGCGATGAGACCTTCGGCAAAATGCATGTGACGCTGAGGCTCGAGGCTTTCCAAGAAATGCAAAAGCTGGGAGGCGAGCATCTCTATGAGCTTCTGATCTTCTCCCTGGGGCCGAGACGGCATCATCGAGCCGCGAGGTGCTCAGGACTAGACCCCGAGAGCCTTCTCTCGATGGTTTCTTACGACGTGACGCCCGGGAACTTCTGGTGCGTAGCACAAGCTTTAAAACGGCCCTTGTGCCATCTTTCTCGGTTGATCGTGCCACGTTTTGCGGCGGCAGAGGATCTCGTTGATATCTTCTCATACCAGCCGCGTATGATACTGCCAATGGGAGAGCTAAGCCGGCTCCGGATGCGAAGGGCAGCTAGCCAGGAAGATTCTCGAGCCAGGCCGCAGCCAGCTCCTTCCTGCTATGTCCCTGACAAGGACCTTCGAGGTAAGAAACGCAATAATGAATCGTGAGGAGTCTCTCAACGATGTCAATTGATTCACCCATCACCACAATACAATTGAAAGGCATCACTCCTCGTTCACGGCCATCGCCAAGGACGGCAACGCCTCGAGAGTCAGGTGCTCGCAGAACGGTAAGGCTGGCATCTTGCCAGCCGGCGTCTCCTCCATGTCCAGCCATGCCCTTACTTACGTCAATACAAAGCTGGTCCCTTCGAGAAGAATGGCTTGGCAAAGCATAAAATGAAGTTCACTCGAGATATAAGTCTGGTCTCCATCCATCTTGAGTAGTAAGCCATTGCTGCTATGAATAGCTGCGGTGATTGACCTCCTGGTAACTCTTACCTCCCACAATTGTCCTCTCGTGATATAGTAGGAATTACCTGTCAAGGGTTAGGGGACGGTAGGCATAGGGTGTGTCGGGCACAACCCGTGTGCTGACATGGTTCTCGATGAGAGAATGGCATTTGTTCTGATAGTCTTTTCGCCAATACGTCTTTATGTGTGATGTGCGGAAGGCTCAGTAGAAGCGGACTGGGGCTTAGAGTTGAAGGTGGTAATGGCAAAGCGGGATCCAGTTCATGACGGTAACGCCAGAGCTTCTAACATCAAGCGGCCCAACATCACAGATCAGCACAATCAACCAGCAATGGAGTTTAAGTTTCAACAGAGCATTCAGTATAACTATAGTACAGGCAAATATAATAGACTTGAGAAGTCCCCTCGTGGCGCCTCGTTCAGTTCAATCTTCCTCCTACGCTTAAACAAGCAAAATCCAAGAGGCTCGAGAACCAACGACGGACTGGAGGAAGACTTCAACGTACTCAACGGGTTCGCGAGGAATAATCAGTCGTATAGAGAAGCCGTACCACAGCAATCCTCCCTCCCCTCGCGCTCTGTATGGCCGTCTCGTTTCGAGACCAGCCGGTGGACCGTTTTACTTCCCAGACTTTTAGCAGTATCAACAGTGGCTGCGAAAGAGATCAAAGCCATATTCTTCTACCGTTTCCCCCTTGACTAACTCAAACAATACAATGACAACTTCCCGAGGAAACACTGAATATGAAACTGGCGGGGCTAGAAGGAGGACTGAATGTGCGAGAGGGTTATTCGATATGGCCTCAGTGGCATGGTTACACCAATGTACTGGCTCTTCTGATGATAGACCCCACACTATGTTGACACAAGGCGAGATGTAGCACAGATGATCAGGTACCCATGAGCCACCCGATCAAATATTACAGCTCGACCAACATGCCAGTCTGACTTAAGTCTCGTGGTAAAAAGACATATTTCTAAGATACCATAAAGCTGCTGCAAACGATGAAACCTTCTTTCAAAGTTCCAGGAAAAGCCAGTACGCATGACGTAGACTCCAGAGCGGACATAGATGCCGAGAGAGGACTTTGGTGCAGAAGCCACCGGTCAAGATGCTATCCTGAGCAGGTATCTGACTATATCAAGAATTCTGAATTGAGGTTCGAGAAGGGCGAGGAAGAGTGTTTCGGCAAAGGGATTTTGGTATGGTTGCAATAGAGTCGTGACTTCGTCCTGTTACGCCGGGTGCCGAGGATTAAGAGGGCGTATGCAGGTGAATTAAGAGCAAAGAAAGTACTCGCGAATTCGAAGTGGCGTGCTAGGTATGGTATATTCAGACGACGGTCGTTTAATCGTCACCAAGGCGTTTAATATGCCCAGATTTTGAGCTATCAAACCAGTCAATCGCTGTATCTGGGTATTGCAGACGGCGGCCTATGAGCTGCCGGTATGGGGAATGTATGCTTACCAGTGAATCCCAAGAACCAGTGCACAGACTTATGCCGTCGTTGCTCACGCCCAAGCAGCTGACGCGGTTCTCGTGGCCGACAAGTGAACCAACCTTCTCACCTCGAGTCACGTCCCAAACCTGTGAACATTAGTTATCGCCCCAAACCAAGGAAGCAATGTACTTCTCACCTTGCACTCGAAATCGTCATAACCAGCAAATAGCAGGCGGCCAGACACCGAGGTAGCGACTGAGGTGATACCGCAGAGGATTGATTCCGACTGGCATTCAAGGTCAGCATTACACATATGAATGCAATCGAGTGTTGACTTACGCCGTAGACGTTGAGTTCACGGTCAGCACGAATATCGAACAATCGGCAAGTAGCGTCATCGGAGCCGGTTACGAAAGAATGACCGTCAGGGAAGAATTGGATGGCGTTGATATCGGACTCGTGGCCTGCAAAAGTCTGGACCGCCTTACCCGCTCGGATATCCCACAACTTGGCGAAGGCATCGCAGGCACCAGAAATGAAGGTGTTCTGGTTTGTTGGGTTCAGGCTGATACTCATGACATCACCAAGGTGGTCGGCGAATTCGATCACTTTGGTGCCAGTCTCAATATCCCACTTCATGCATGTCATGTCTCCGGAGGAGGTCAAGATACTCCGGTCATTGATAAAACGACAACAGGAGAGATAGCCGGCGTGGCCAGACAACTCACGAGCCACCCGAGTCGGGCCATCCCGATTCTGATTCAGGTTGTAAATGGAGCAAATATTGTCCAAACCACCGCACGCAACGTAGTTTCCGCTTGGTGCGTAGGCGCAAGTCATGACCCAGGACGACCTAAGAGGAATTGCGTGGACTTTGTTGGTGGTGTAAGCATCCCAGATGATGAGCTTGCCGTCTTGCGAGGCGGAAACGAGATGCCTTCGGTCAGTAGACCAATGCATGGCGTAGATCTTGGCCAGATGGCCCTTCAGCGTCCTCTTGGTCTTCATCAGCTGGTTCTTCGGGATCGGGTCGTGAGCTTGCTGCGCAACAGCGCGCACTGAAATGAGGTTAGCACCATCGGGCAGCAGTCACAAACTGCGCAAACGATTGCAATGCATTCGCAGCGCAGTTGTGGTATAGGCAAGTCTCACATGTGGTATCGGCGAGCTCATCCTTCTTCCTCTTGATTCGGTCCTTTAGTGTCTCAGCCTCGCGACGCGCCTGCTGGATCCTCGCCTGCATCGCCTCGGGCGACACATCATTTGGTCTTTGCGAATCCATTGTGGTCATTGACGACGGTGATGGCGGGACTGTCGGATGGGCGATGGGCGGCTCTCCGTCGATGGATTGGGAGGTCGAATTGCACTGGCTGAACACGGGTCAACGGGGAAGGAGGGAAGGAGAGCAGTTAGTTCTGGATGTTGTGGGAGAAAATGCAAGCTTCCAGGGGGCCTGGGCGGCGCGGACCAGTAAAACAGCTAGCACGGCCACTAAGCTGGGCCAAAAAGATTATCGATGGGCCGCAGAGTGGAGAGGGGGAGGGTGCGCTACCAAGGTAGTATGGTGTGCAGTGCGGTACGGTAAGGTCGACGGGGGGGAAAGCACGATGAGAGTAGAGTGGTTGAGGAGGAGGCAGGTGCGTCTGAAAGGGAGGAGTGGTCAATTAGAAAGCAGCCAGCAGGTGCGACCGGGGGCTAGGTAAGGTTCGGCCTTTGGGAAGGTGCAACGGCTCGGTTGCTCCTTTCTTTCTTGTCCGGCCCACTCACTTGGCACTCACCTAATTGGGTCCCTCACTTTTAAAGGTGCTCGTTCGTTCGTTATTCACTGGTGGCACCTGCCAAATGGACGACTTTGCGACGGTGATGTGACGGCGAGGGAACGGCCTGAGTGCTGGCTGGTAGACGCACAGTGGACTCCTGGTGGATGAATAAATGGATGGATGGATGGCGACCTGTCGGTGAGACGGATGAGATACAGAGAAAGGAGAGGATTTTCAGGGTGAGGACCGGAATCAATGAACTACAGCACCCAGGATTGGCTCACCGCGACACGGTAACCAAAAGAGATCACAGAATTGCAGCTTTCTGGGAATATTAAGGTCCTCTCAATCGGGCATGGCTC
>NW_006921423.1:0-2612 GCF_000392275.1 Phaeoacremonium minimum UCRPA7
CAGGTCGAGGGCAGGCGTGCAGCCATGGTCGAACGTTAATTTTCTAGAATGACTGAATTTCATCTACTTTAAACTAGTTTATATATGTCATGTGCTGTGTCTCCACCACCATCCCTGCGTTCTTTGCCCTTCATTGTTCTTTTGTCGTTGTGTGTCTTCATGGTCAGCACATCTCTCGAATCTGTCGTCGTTCTCTTTCAGGCGTATTTCTTTGCAGCCTGGTTCAATACACGCGTGGTCTCGAACGCTGCAATATCCTCCGGCTACTTTAGCTTCAGCGTGACAGCCTTCTTTAGCACACTCGTGCATAACACAATAGTCTGACCGTATAGAGGCGCGTGAAGCAATACAAGCTCTCCCATCTTGCGAGGCAAGACAGCTATGATCTCTGCAGTAGCCTCCCAGTCGGAAAGTTTCAGAATAGCAGACTGGGCTCCGATTTCGACACTCGTGTGAGCGACAGAAGCGACGTATGGCTGGAGAAGTCACATCCGTGATCGAATTTGAACAGCCGGCACGATGACAAGTGTCTGCAATATTGGTTAGCTATAGTACTAGCAAGTTGCCTATGCTCTATAAAGAAACTCAGGACGCTTTAGGTATCATGACAACACTTACGCTCTATGCAGAATTGACCCTCGTTTGGTAACTTCTCAATCTTGCAAGCCTCAATCTGGCACTTGTGTCTCTGACAAAACAAGCTGGCGTGAGACTGATAACTTTGACAAGGCCTCGCCGTACATGGTACATGCAGGTCACACCACGCTTCCATGCCGTCACCTTGAGGGTTTCTTTGTCTTATGCTTGTGCAACCATTCACATGGCATGGCTCATGCTCATTGCATCGACCTTGATACACTGCCGACTTTGCGCACCCTTCCACTTGGCACAGGTGGTGCTGGCAAAACACTCTCTGTGACACCTTTGGGCGATTGCATCTCGGAAAGCTGCAGATATGCTGAACGCAGTAGCCTCTACCTGGTTCCGCAAGAGTTGTACAGGCCACAATACGGCATAAGGGATGAGCTGCACAGGTGCCGTCACCTAGGTTGGCGCAATTTGAACCTCGACATGAGTGATCGCGACAATAAGGGATGGTAACGGAGTAACGGTTGTTGGGGCAATTGCGTCTACGGCATGGTCGGTGGTCAACACAAAATGATGAGCCATTGGCAACAGCTCTGTCACAGTCGTGTATACGGCAAACGTCTGGATATAGATTATAGGGATCAGCGATGTCCATCTGTGGGTTCTTGATTTACTCACGCTCGGGGCAGTACCATGGTCGAGATAGATTATGGCCAGGAGTTCGTTCCACGAGACAACCGGAAGAACTGCATCTTTGGTCTAAAAATACGTTGTATCAGCCAAACAATCTTGTGAGTAAGCCTTTCTGGAAGGCGCCCTGAAAAGAACGTACGAGTATCGCAAAACCGCATGCCTGACAATGCTGGACGTCGACAGAACAAGTTCGCGGGATTCTGGAAGCGTACTCCACAGGTGTCTGTAAGGTATATCAGAGGAGCCTCGTATAACTATGATTAAAGAATCGACCTACGATCACGACAGAACGTAGAGTATATTTTACCCTTAACCTGGTCCTGTTTCCACCCTTGTTTCAGGTTGCAGCCTTCAACGCCGCATATTTGAGACTTCTCGCTGCCCATACTTCACGGTTGACTCTTGTTGTTAGATATGGACAAATATCAGAAGCAACGAATCACCACACCGTGACCAGAAAACGTGTAGAGAAGGAAGTAATCTCTGTGCTGAAAGAAAAAGGATATTCTTCTCGATATTGCTGGAATGAGGTCTAATGAAGGAAATGTGTAAATGTCGTATTGATATAGAAGTATTCTAAAGCTTATTCTCTTGAGTTAGAACATCAACAGAGTTGGTTTATCTACTACAAGAAGACCACGCCATAAGCAACAACGTAGTGTAAATGGGTCAGCATCCAAAACTGAGGGCGCCAACGAGCAATTCCCCTAGAGAAAAGAACCATCAAGCGGTTCAAATGCGCGGCTGTGCTTGCTGCGGTTCATTCTGTCTACTCAGTTCCGGGAGCCAGGCATTTTCGGTGAGTGGGAAAGGCTGCCACCCAAACAGCCGGGCGCAAAGCGGCGGTTGGTATGGTGTGAAGGTGGGCTGCAAATCGGGCTGCAGGTGATGATAAACCTATGCTGTGTGATCATGAAATGTTCGAGGAGTGGTGGCTTAGTACCCCTCCTGTTCATATGAATGACTTAGTTAAAAGAACGATTAGGTGTATACTAGGTAAGTTTCACAGCCAATGACAATGCTGTTCTCTCTGGATGTAGTGAATCGTTCCGTTCATATAACTTCGGAATATTCTATTATACTTTATCCATGCGAAGCGGCCTCATTCTAAGAGCAAGGCTTTCTGATTGCGAACTATTCTCCCACATGACCTACCTATTCCTTGCGATTACACAAGTAGCTTCAAGTGTAGCCTTCTTATACCTGTATTTCTAGCCAATAAGCAAAGTCTGACCCCTCCTCGAGAATTTCGTGCATTAGCTCGAGGCTCTAGGCTCCAGCTATCTAACAGTTCTTATGTCGTGCATAGTTGTTAAGACCTTATATATTCA
>NW_006921423.1:2943-53705 GCF_000392275.1 Phaeoacremonium minimum UCRPA7
TTTCTAAGGGTTCCTTACAATAGTCTTGCCGAGATTTGGAGCCTCATGCTCACTGACCTTGACTTTGAAATTCCATTGAAAGTTCGAACAAAGAGGTTGCCTTGCGAAAGGCCCCTTCTTCTGGTCGTGAGCCTTTGACCGGTCAGCTAGAGGCTATGTTGATCATATGGGGGGCCAAGAGTATCGATCAGTTTCTCGCTGTATCTGTACTCCGCGCCACATTGTCAGCTTGTCACCTCCAGTCACTCGCCATTCGATCCACAAGGCTGAAGGCTTCCCATTCTCGTAGTGCCTGTCATTAAACCCGAGGTATCGGTTTCGCCTTCGCCGATAGTCGGCCCCCAGAAGGCAGTGCCCCGCCAAGCGCCATGGAAGAAGCAGCCACCAAACTTGTCGCCTTTTTCGGCGCAAGCAAGGCAGAGCTTGGTGTAAGCAGTCCTGTGGTGGCACATGCATGCATGCACCACACAAGGCGACCGATGAGCCTAGTCCGCAAATGGGCCGCCAGAAGAAATTCAAGGGTGTGTTCTTTTGCTGTCTACCCGTGCAACACGTTCAAAGTCTTGAAGGGAGAATATATTTATAAGTATATATTCTACAACAATAAGCTTAGAAGTTATCTGATAACAAGCAAAGCTACTCTCCTGCCTTTACTGCGCATGCTTGTCATTGACCAGCACATAACGATACCGAGCCTTGCCATCAGCCATATCGACAACGGCTTGGTTAGCATCCTTAAGTGGTCTCGTCTGAACCCAAGGCTTAATCTTTTTCTCAGCTGCAAACTGCAACATGTCAGAAATATCATTTGGAGAGCCAATGGCACTGCCACCGATCTTGATGCCACTGGCGATTAAGGTGAACGCGTTGACAGGAGGCAGGTTCCCTCCATCAGGAGCGCTAGAAGGCTTGGTGTCAGTCTAATTTAGATGAGTTACTAGCAGAGCTGGACCAACGTACCCAACTTGAATGAAGGTGCCTCCGACTTTCAACAGAGACAAGTATTGTGAAAGTGGCATCTTTTCACTGGAGACTGTGCAAACAATCAGGTCTAATGACCTCGCATTATCGACAAACCAGTACTTGTCGTCATCAGTCGCAATGTACTGATCCGCTCCAAGAGCCAAAACTTCGTCCTTCTTAGAGGCCTTCCGGGAAATACCTACAACCCTGTCGGCACCGAGAGCCTTAGCGAAGAGCACACCAAAGTGGCCAAGTCCGCCAACACCGACAATGCCGACAGTCTTGCCAGGACCACACCCGTTATGCTTTAGAGGGGAAAACACCGTGATACCACCGCATAGCATTGGAGCAGCATCTTCGGACGAGAGTCCACTGGGGATCTTGAAGACAAATCGCGAATGGGTCCGATTATAGTCAGCGTATCCGCCATATGATTTTCCCTCGTCATTGGGGTATACAGAGCCGTAGGTATTGACCATGCCCCTCGGACAGTGGTTCTCAAGCCCCTGGGAGCATTCCGGGCAGTCGGGCTCTAAACAGCTTCTAGCCTGGGCGCCGACACCTACACGATCGCCGACCTTGATGTCCTTTACGTTGCTACCAACGCGAACTGCCTTGCCAACGATTTCGTGACCGACACAGCAAGCTTATAAATGTAAGTTTGGGGCTCGAATATCCTCAGTGGATGCCGAATAGGACTTACGATAAGGAGTTGGACTCCATCCAGAACGGAGCATGTGCAGATCTGAGCCACAGATACCGCAGTGTGTTATCTGAATGTCGACATCATCTTCCGCCCATTTCTTAGGCTCGAACGAGCCCCATTCCATCTTCCCCTCTACTGATTCTGGGGAGTGGCCTAGCCAGCCTTGAAAGTCATAATCGGTAGCCATTGTGTTGGTCTGCAACTTGAAGAGCTCCTCCTAGACGGTGATGTGTCTCCTTTTCAGTTCTCCGGAAAGTTAAAGCGTTAGATTTCTGTTTTTATAGTTATTAGGAGAAGGCGGACCACGATTCGAGCATTTCTTATGTCCGATAGAAACTACGACGCTATCGCCGTCAATGGCCACAATCATGACTAGCCTCTCGGTATCACTAAGTGGGTGTGGACCTCGGCACCCGAACAAAACGGGGACGCTAGTAAGTTTTGCGTCAGAACCTTATCTCGGCCCACCAGGGCATATGTGACCAGCTGCACCGATTGGCGGCGATTCATGATTCCTTCGTCACAATTCCACGCCTCGGGAGACACCGCGCACATGGTACCCGCACCCAGACTAATGCAACCGGCTTACCTAGTTATGGTTTTGCCGCTAAGCAAGTGGTACGGAAAAAAGATCGCAAATGACCCCTTGATACAGACACTGATTGCGTCATTTTGATGGATGTCAAACAACGAAGCACATCGATAGGAGCGAAATCATCCGGTGGGACAGGATGAAGATTATTAAAATGTTGTCGAACAAGACAACATCAAATCGTTACTAATATTATCTATAAAATTGCTATATAAAATACAGCAAGTAAGTAGATAGAGAGACTTTGAGAATAGCTTTATTTAAAGACAAATCTAGTCTTCGAGGACGATGACGTGCTTTCTGTGGGGGTGGTACTTATTGTGGCAAAAAGGGGACAGAGAATATGCCCGCGCCGTGTGGCCCGTATACAGATCTCGTGGACATCCCCTTTGGAGACTTCTTTCTGATATTCATCATCTTTCCTCATACCTTCCGTTGCATCTGTGTTACCCGCACGAGTATCACAGACCGTTACGAACGCTTGGGTCAATGCCCAGGTTACCAACAGATCCGGTCAACCCGAAGGCCGTCGCTGGCGGCAAGAGGACTACTGGTTGGTTACGGGTATCCAGTGTGATTAACTCGGACTCTCCCCCTCATTCGGATTTTCTATTGTCAGATCTTGTCACCTTTTCCAATCCCTATCATGTACCTCATGCGTTACTTGATCAATCTGAGAGCGAAGATCTGGTGTAGTTCGTCGCAAAGCATTTCAATAATGACTATTTGATGTGTATGACTCTTATCCTGATCCCTTCATACAGTAGCATTCTGCCAGAGCCCTTGTGATGTAGATGCTCCCTATTGCTCAACGCCATTATCGCCGTCTAGCGTAGGTAAGTGGCGTTAAGGATCGAATCATTGGTGACGAGAACATGTCGTCCTGCTAGACAAGGAGTGGACATGCAAACTGAGCAATCCATCCACCTTCGCATTCGGTTTGGACGGATGACTATGCAGTAGTTGTAGGCTCTTTTGCGCTCCCTGATTCGCTGGTGTGGTAGAGTCTTTCCCACCTACTCAGAAGTCCAACTACAAACGCGCAGCCTGCAAAGCCAATGGTAATAGCCCAAACAATTCTAAGACCCGCAACGTATGCTTGAATGATACCTGGGATTTGCTCCGGAGTAAAGACAGACCTGAGTTCTGCGGCGCCTGTGGTAAGGACGAGGCTCGAATCGACGTCTGGGACAGCTGAAGTCAGAGTTTTAACCAATTGGTTATCGAAGCCGCATTGCGCGACTGAAAGGCCGAGAGCTCCACCAAGAATTTGAAAGACTATTGAATTGGTGAGTACTTTTTCTAAAATTTTGGGACATTGATGGCCTCACGAAGAATGATAGATGTCAACGGCGCCAAGTCCGTAGGATCTTGTCCTGCTTGGGCACCAGCCAAGGAACATTGCCAAGCCGCGCCCCAGGCGATGCCGCCAAGTATCTGTGATCCTATCCATCGGCCTGTCCCAGTGTTCTCATCGAGAGTATAGAAGAGGCCACAAGCTACTGAGGCGAGGCAAGAACCCGCTGCCATCAATGGCACAGCATGACCCAGCTTTGACAATGCCAAGCCTCCGCTGATTGATGCGATACCGAGTGATAAGACGAGAGGGAGGTTTCGTATACCGGAGCCTGAAGGACTGGCACTGTCGACGCTCTGGAAGTAGATCGGAAGGTAGTATAGAGTAATGAAGTAGGCTCCAGCGAACAGGAACTGGAATGTGCTGCCGACCCAGACCGCTCGTCGTTTGTACAAACGTGAGACAACCATTGCATATTCGCCTTGCCGCATTTCCCAAACAGCAAACGCCACAAATATTAAGACACAACCAACAAGCAGCCCAACTACAGTACTGCTTCCCCATGGCATGCTTTGCCCACCATATTGGAAGCCAAGTATGAAGGTAACAAGTCCCGCCATCATGAAGATTGCCCCCACTAGATCTAGCTGCAATACTTTTTCTTTCAAAGGAGCCGCGACTGGCGGAGTCGGAAGATTGAAAGATAATAAAGTAGTGACTGCTGAAATAGCCCCAATTGGGAGATTTATGTAGAAACACCTGTTAATTCTGTCATCAGGACTAAACATTCTATTTTCAAAACATGTTATCTACATACCAGCGCCATGATATATTTGCCGTGAAGCCACCTCCGATCAGCGGCCCACATACAGCAGCAATGCCATAACATGATATGATTATACCTGTAAGTGTTGCACGTTTCTGAGGTTCACTTGCTAATGCAACAGTCAGGAAGGCCCCAGTGCCCAGACCGGAACATCCAACGCCGGCGATCGCCCTTCCGGCAATTAGAACATTGGCATTTGGAGCTACACCGCAAATCAAGCTGCCCAGCTCGAAGATTGCTAATGCAAGCAGAAATGTATATTTGACAGAAAAGTAGCGCAGAGCTTTACCCCAAGATGGGAGAAAACTAGCCATCGTCATAAAGTATGCTGAACCATACCAAGAGACTTTGTCGAGACCGTGAAACTCGTCTGTAATGCGAGGAATGGCAGTTGCCACAATAGTCTGCAGGCCAGGAACAATCAACTTCAAAGTGGCTCTCCCAAGAGGGAGTTTATCGTCTTACCTGATCAAGAGACGTTAGAAACAAGCTAATCATGACGGACACCATGATCATTATGAGCTGCATTCCATGTGGATATGTGATTGGAGTTTCCTGAGGAGCCTGGAACATCTCAGTTTTCACGGCACCATCATTTTGTGTTTTGTCTTGATCGTTTGGAATAACATTAGACGTTGTTTCGGTAACACTTCCGCTGTCCGTGCCATTGCCGGGACACCACGCATGATCGGAATGTCGAAGTTCAGAAGCCATCGTTAGACGTGAGTTTCAAGATGCGGAATCGAGATGGGAGTCTTGATAGTGTTCTCGATCACTGTGAGAAATGATGGGAGAAGGTATCATCTTTCGACTTGTACTGAAGACCTCTTCAGTCTTTAGTTTTTGTATCGCTGTTGAAGCTGCAACACGTACTGGTAATTGCACGTATGCTAATCATTGAAACTACTTATGTAATTGGACATTTGTAAGCTGGTCAAAGACGTGAAAGCCACTGGGTCTGTTTGAACTAGCTCGTCGATCGTTAAACCGCCGCCTAGGCGGAACCACAGGTGAAATGTCTCGAAGTACTATTTCTGCGGGGGTTTGTGTAATGATATGTATAAAATCATCCCTGGGCATTAAGTTCTTTCTTCAACTAATTACTGACAATATTATGTATGTAAACTTTTCTACACACTATTAATTGACTTATTTAAGCTCTAACTGTTTGAGTCTGGCATCGCTGATGCATCTAAGAGGAGATTGTCGAAGAAAGCCATGTCAACGCCTTGGAATGCCCAACTATCCATGCCAGCGGTAATCGCTGGCCCCCAGTCTGTCATGATTTGTTCATTGTTGCTCATTGACTCAGTGTACGTTTCTGTAATCTCCTGGGCCACCGCGAATGCGCTGGGAACTTTGGACGTATCCACAAAGGAGGATAAATCGGTTGGCGCTCTCGATGAAGACGCGCCGCCTAATACGCTTTCTGCAGCGTGACCAAATCTCGCAGCATCAGGCGGGAATTCTCTGGATATGCGTCCCGTCCGTGATATGCAAATGGAACCAAAATATGGGATTGAGATGCGGAGTGTTGCTTCACTCTCGACCTGCTCACCGTGAATGTCTACTGTCCGTTCATTGCCTTCAGTGCTACTGGGTGCCCATTGATACTGCTTCCCTTGGGCGGCTTCCTCTTCGATATCCAGTAACGATCGTAGTAATTTCGCACCCTCGAGACACATCTCATCGTCGTTATACTGGCCGACTAGATCCAGCTTCTCTAGCACTTCTTCAAGCATTGTGCGATCGCTTGACCGTTGATGTGCTAGAACATTTCCTGCTACCGAAGGGGGCCGTCCTTGACGACGCGAAAGTTGCGAGTCGAAATGAGCGAGCAGCAGACTTAATGCTGCCGTGAAGGCTGCAAAGTCTGCCGGTCGGAAACATAAAGCAACGTAGTTGAAACCACGGTAAGCAACAAATCGTTTGAGAATCTCACGGCTGGCATTGGCGCAACTAATGGTGGAGTAGTCTATGTGTCTGTCCACGTCTGGAGAGCGGTCGCTGTGAATGAAGCTTAACATGTATGGAAGATGCAGCTGATTCAGCAGGTGAAAATGAAATACTTGAGCCACAAGGCTATCCACTCCTGAAACGTCTTCGAACGAGCCTTGAATAATAGTATCAAAGTTTGGTACACGCCAGAAATCTTCGGGTAAACTTTGATAGACCTTCAGAAGCTCGTCATCGATGGCTTGGTCTTGGACATAGTAGCACATGCCGGACTCATTCCGTTCCAAGATCTTTGCCGCAATCGCACAAAGGGCTCGCTCAAGCTTGAAAGGCGCAGGCTCATCGTTTAAGGAGGATTGAGGCATTGTGCACCTATCCCCAGTACCTTGCGGAAGACCGAGGAAGAGACATAGATAGCGATCCACATAAACCAAACGAAACCACATTGATGGCGGATGAAACGAGGCGTCTGGATCAATTGACTTTAGCGCCTGGTTGGGGAACCGGTGCACCCCCATCATCTGCGCCAGGAGCATCGCCCTTCGATTTACGATCCATGCTCGCCGTAGATTGCCGAAGTGACTGTGATACAGTGCCTCCATCATGATGCATTCAAGACTCTCCAGGCTCCCATGCACCTCGTCATTTGTGGTGACAAGAGATATGGCAGCCTCCACTAAGCGCTCCATGATGATGCGATGGTTCTCAGCAAAATGGCAGTCTCGATGATACCAAGGACTTTGAAGGAACAGAACCCAGTGAAGCATATGTCTGGCCAGAATGACAGGATGCGTTCTGGCGTCCAGAGTCGGATATCTTGTGTTAGGTGGTTCTATGTAATCCTCTGGGGTTAGAAGCCTCCGCCGGTCCGAGTTGATGTTATGACAGTGAATCATCACTCCGCGACTTGATATTCTCAGCAGCTCAGTGTCCTCAGGAGATGGAAATGCATCAAGCAGCGAAGCTGATATGGCCGCGAGACTCGGCTGAGAAGGACGAGCGCTTGCATGCTTGGAGAGCCAATTATTCGATGGAGTTTTTGGAATCCTCTCGGTTGGGATGTTGTGTGAGCGGCGGAAGCGAGAATAGTCGCCAATACTGAGCTTGTCTACCAGATCATGAAGCATGTGTTCCACCCTTCCAAGCTGCTCGCCGATATCGTGTCGATTCTCTTTGGGTGGCACTTCCTCAGGCAAGTCCTGGCCAACACATTTTGACCCTCGCCGTCGGCAGCCAACACAGATGACATCATTTGGAGATGCAAAGATACACCTGGCTTTTCGTCGCTTACATTCCCTATAAACTGTTTAATTGATCCTGACTGTGAAACAAGACGGAGGAGCTTTGAGGCATAGAGCTGGACTGACCAACAACTGTGAGTCCCTTTGCGGAGTTTCCGTTTCTTGGCGCAGTCTTCTTGATTGAGCGAAGCGATCCGGTTCGCTGCTATTCCTGAGGGTGAAGAGGACGTTGTCGACAACGATTCGTCCATTCCCGACAAGGCTTAGTCGCGTGGTGAGCTTGCGTCGGCGGTAGAACAGACAAATTGACCACGATTTTGTTGCTCATGTAAGAGTTCCGCCTGCTAGGCGGAGGACTGAGGTGAGGTTTATTAGAAGTGTAAGTGTGCTCTCTACGTCCAGTATTATGGCGAGCTCAAGTGGGGCAGCAGTAGAATTCCGCCTGACCGGCGGAAAAGCAGAGCCTATAAAGCATCGCCATGACCATTTGTAATCAGCGAAGGATCATCATGTGGGGCTCAAAACTCTTCCTAACATTGGGATATGCGAACAGCAAGCTTGATGTGTAATATCCAGACGCTATTTGTTTCTGCCAGTATATCAGGTTTCGTGAATTGAAGTGTACACTACTTGCTGCGATGGCGCATTGAAATTCATTGTGTACAGTTTACATAATTGGTAAATAATAGCTACGAAATGGAAGAGCTACTCTTCCCAGCAGCGTCGGTAGAAGATGATCCAGGACTGAGTCCGATTCCGCTGTCGTGGAAGGACGATGTTTCCATGTCTTCCGCAAGATCCTGGTCAGATTGACCTTCTTCAGGTTCCCCATGATCCTTCCATCGGAGAGGAAATCGCCGACTATGACCAAATAAGACCGCCCCTTGCGGTGTCTCTTCGAGTTTGGCTGGGCTTTTCAAGCGCCTGCTTCGCAAACTGAGAAAGGACTTGGAGATTAGGACTTGTGTGCGGTCATGCGTTGTCAGAGACATCGGACCGCATCTGCAAGGCTCGAATGTCTTGTCCGGATTATGCCAGTATATATCATCCACAAGTCGCCAAGGGTTGCTTGCTGTGCTTCCCCTTCTCTGTAGGATATCTCGCAGCTCTGGCACACAGACAGCGAGATAATCATGCCCTTTCGGTACATCTGAATTATGCTGGCAGAGTTTGCAGGCACTTGTGGGCTGGGTATCCGGCCTAAACAAGTCTCCAAATCCCCACCCAAATAGCGTGACTGCATGTATTGCCCGTGCAAAATCGACCCAGCCTGTGCCGGTTGCCTGTAGTGTGGTAATACGGGGCCAAATGGGATCCTCATCAGTTGCTACATCCATGAAGTCGAACCCCTCAAGCTGTCGGCGCATCGTGCACTTGATGCGGAACCCGACTCCATCTTCCGTCGACGTATCAGTTTGGTGAGCTATGATTTGCTCCAGAACCTGGCAGATGTTCTCAACCCTTTCCCGAAAGTTGTAGCTCACTTGAGTTTTGCTGAGAAAGCTTGACCCTGTTCCACCCTCGTTGTTGATGATGATCTCTTTTTTGGCCGTTTCTGGTTTAGCATAGAGTGGAAGACTCAGGTTCTGCTTGTTAGTGAGAACGAATATCGATGCGCTCTTCCCAGAACCAGATTTTTGATATTCTTGCAAGGATGTATCGTTGTAGAGGAACAAACTGTTAAAGGGATCTTCCTGGTCATGTTTCAGAGACGCCCTCACAAGATGGAGCAAAGCGGTGACACCATCAACTAGCCAAGCTCTCTTATCCCGTACATCGTAGAGGATCAAAAACTTTTTCGAGATCCACTTAAGTCGCATGATATAGTCATCTCGATGATGGATGCGCACTGCTTTGTCTTTCTTGCCTAAGATGCAGGACACACCACCTGTGACGAACATTCCACCTACAATCGAGACTTTCTCAAAAGCACACCCAGGTTGTGGTCGTTGCAATCCCGACCATCCAATATTGTAGTTTGCGTCATTAGTGCCTACGGGTCAGGTTTAGTATCATTCTGCAGAAAAATCTCGCGATCTTACCAGCGCAATTGCTCACGTTGGAGCACCAGCCGAGAATATGGCGACACGTTTCCAGGTCGCCAACCAATTCTTTGGATAGCTCCTGAGGCATCTCTTAACAATGGAATCGGAATAGGAGAGATAGTCGCCTTGAGTATCGGCAATGACATGCCAATACACTACATGACCATATTTCCCAGTAGGGACTAGGATGGTTGAGAAACCCTTGATCATCATTTTGTGATCGAAAATGCTCAATCGATGGCTGTTCACAAGTTGAGCCATAACATCGAGTGAAACTTCGATGCCGGTGTCTGTTTGCTCCCGTCTCGGGATAGGATATCCATGTACTAAGATTGGGTTGCGGAAGAGGCTTCTCCAGCATGCTCCGTTGCTGTTTGAGGACTTGGGGTCATTATTCGTCGATACGAAAGACCAGCCCAGCTTGCAAACACTGATGACAGCTTCATCCATAGATTTAGTGAAGTCGGCGGAGTGATCACGCTGAGTAACTCGACGGAAATTGTTCACAAGAGCTGGGGTTGCGATATCTCCTGTTGTATTCTGTGGCTCATTGCTAATAGAGAACTGTTGCCCCTCGTGGAAGGGACGAAGAAATTCTTGGAACTGGGCATGCTCGAAAGAGATAGGGATTCGGAAATGGTTGTATCCCATTTCCATCACCCTCATCCTTTGTAGCTCTGCTTCTTCCAAGTGGCCAACAGGCTCTTCGTGTGAGAATGACGATGCCATTGTTGAAGGTCCTTTCGGCTGATGCTGACCAATAGTGATTTCACAGGATGGATAGACAAAAACAATATCCTCATCAGTCGGTGAAGTGCTCAACGAGGCAACGATCCAAGCGAGCACTTCACCTACCTCGGCAATGGAATGTGTAGAGCCAGTTACGATTACTTCAATATATCTTTCAGTGTTATGCGCCACTGTGAATAATGCTGTACCGTCAAATAGAATGCCTGTTTAAAAAGAGTAGTGTTAGCTAAGAGCTGGTGCTCCATTCGCAAGAGATGACACATACATTCGAATACAGCTCTTGGCCCTTGTTGGAGCAGTGTTTCGAATAAATCAAGTATATGAGTACCAATATCTGGCCATACAGTGCGGACATACTGCGAGAGGGTTGTAGCCCAAGCATTGCAAGGTGTACCAGTCAATGCAAGAACATGACCCAGGGCTTCGGAAGCTGATACGCCATATTCCTGAGTGTCGAAAAAGTCCCATATCCACGAAAGATGAAATGTCATGGTGTGAGTCGCGGAAGCCGCTCTTCTGCTCAACCGCCTAGGTTCCTCGAATACATCTAGAATTTTTTGTCGAATCTCGATCTGCCCCTTGCCATTCTTTAGTCCAGGAACCTCCAAGTTGACTTGGTTTTGGACCGAATGGAGCAGCCACGAAAACGCGCTAGAGCGTAAAAGCATATCGCTATACTCTTGGAGTTCGGGAAAAGCTTCAAAGGCATCACCAATATCCATGCCGTCATCCCACAAGTCTGTAAGTGTCAAATTATGTTCAGGGCTGTACTCTTTACTTTGCCATAATGCCATTTTATCAGCCATAGACATGGATTCAAAAGGAGCAGTGGGTACTTTGCCTTCGACGGACTCGTCTTCCTCGGGTTCTGTGATACTAAACGTTTTGATGACAGCATCCGAGATTCGTCTGGAACAACTCTTTAGTACATGCCATCATTGATTATTATGATTATGACTTCACGACCTACATCCTATATCTATGTACCAGATACATTAGACGCATATGTAGATGCTGAGATGGGTCCCGGCCAAGCTTGAGCGCGAATGCCTGTAATAGTGAAGGTAATACGGTAGCGAGGTCGTTGAGTTGATGCACGGGGATACTGCGAGGAAGCGCAGACGCTATCTCCTCGGCCAGCTCTGAGATGTGCAATTTAAGATTGGCATCTTGAACACTTGGAGCATCGGAATAGACTGTCCGGGCTTTGGAATAATGGTCAAGAGGTTCCAAATCGTCCCTCGTATTTTGCGCTGTGCGGTGCTTACGTGACCTTCCATGGGAAGCATAGCCTGAGTCCGTAAAGGCATCGAGAGTGTCTGCTACTATGTCAATAAATTTCAGATGTGATGTGCTCCAAATGTTGATTTGGCGGCTCCTGGGATTTTGACTGAAGCCCTTGGTACTAGCTTAAGAAAGGGACTGCACACCGTATGATAAGTCGCGATATGGTACATCCTCGACGAATGCTGGTATCTCGATTTGATTTGACGAGCTGTTACCCAGGCTTGCGATGGTGTGCATGGGCTTATACACAGTCGCAGACCGATAGTGTGGCAGTAATGCCGCTGGATCGAGAAGAAGTGGTGGTGATGTCTGCCCCGTTCCTAAGCTCGGAGCGCCATTCTCGATGTGATTGAGCGCATCCTCAAAAGGTTCATGGAACGTTCCCGTGCGGGGACTAAAATCCGTTGGGTTTGAATTCTCATGTTTTGCATTTACTGTATCATATTCATTGAAAGAGTGCGGGATCTTGTCCTCCTCCTGTCCACTGAGACTGCATTAGAAAACATTTCTTGATGGATAACATGAGATGGAATTGAGCCTACTGTCTCTGAAGATGCCGTGCCAAAAGATCGGCTCTGTGAAATCCCCTGTCGCAGCCTGGCCAAGTGCAGGGATAGGCGGGCGTTTGATGACTGAGGAGATGACGACTGGAGACATTTAGAATAGTCAAATTCTCACTGCGAGACCTTTCTCAGACATACCGTAGGTGCTCAGCGCGCGTAAATGTCTAGTAAATAACTTAGCGAATGAAAAAATAGCAGAAGGAGTCGGTTCTTACTTTTGGTGGGTTACAAAAATTACATGTATGCACAGGAACTCCTTTTTTGGCTCTCGAGACACGGCTGGTTATTGGCGTGAGCTTGATCGAAGTCGTCGTGTTGGACTGTGGGTTAACATCTCCATGGTAATTGTGGTCTGGTACGTCGATATTCATTCTATAATGGGTGGACTCGAAGAGGCCGCTGCGTGAATCTGTAATTGAGATGTCGGATCGAGTCGAAATCGACACCATTGGCAAGATGCAAGTTCAAGCACAAGAGATATGTCTTGAAGAAATGGGCACTGGAGGGGTTTATAAGGCTGTGCTATTTACTTCGCCTCCATGCTACGTTGACAATCGGGCGTATCGGATGTTCAAAGCCAGCGAATTGTATCGAGAGATGCTGCATGAGTTGCGGTGTTGGGGGCGGAGTAGGCATGTGGCGCGGGGGCCTGCAGCTACTTACCAGGATTAACCGAAGGAGTATTATTACAGATAACAGCGAGTTCAAAGAGTCTTACACTGTTTGAAATTCTTGAGCGAACAATGATGAGACCTAGATCGCACAGTGCCGAGCTCATGTTCTGAGTTGTTGTCTCCTGATTGTGCTCCAACTCAGCGCGTTATCAGTCTACTAGATTGAAGGAATTGTCAAGAATGCAAGAACATTGACTGTTCCGATTCGGTAGTGTGTCTGCAGTTGAATCTCGTGTTCACCTCACAGGCTACCTTGGCGGCGCTTTAGACAAATGAGCCGAGTGCATCTGCAAATTGTAAGAGCGCTAAAGTTATAAGTATACGACTCCATACATCTAATTTGTAGAGGGCAAGGAGATGTCCCTAATGCCTTGCTCACAAGTAGTGAAGATGCCATATCTACTTCCATAGGCGAGTAGACAAGTTTACGAAATTCGTTAGCTAACAAAGTTGTTCTGCCGTGCCTAGGTTCTTCATTGTCGAAGGAGACTGAATCTGCTTGTCTTGTGTCTAGAATAAGTTGCCTTCTTCTTCTCACCGTCTCTTATTAAGATTATAGAAGATCTAGGACTGGCTTCGATCGACGACGCAACCACAGACTGGGACTGACAGTGTGCGCGCATGTTTCAATGTTAGCCGCATCAATTGAGACACTTGGTTCTAGCTGGTATCATTTTATGGAAAAGACAAGCATCACCATTCGAGCGCCTAGATGTAGAAACGGAGGGGTAATAGAGGTTGAAAATTTCAAATCTGTTTTGTGTGAGAAGAATTCTGTAAGACAGCAAAAGGTTGCCCAAGAAGGCTGTCTTGCTGCGCATACCCCAAGGTTTGTGACGATGAGTTTGAACTTCTCAAGGCTCGTTTTTTGACTGAAATTAGTGCTTAGATCAGACAAGTCTCTACAATAAGGAAAGATGATCATATAATATAGCTACAAGAGGCTACCATATCTAAGGGAGAAAGTGTACAGACTTAGATTACAGCAGAAGAGAGAGGTCTTAGATGAAGGAGTAATATCTTATATTTCTAGGATCTGGAGACGAAGGTCTTGGAGATGGGTGAGCCTCACCTTGGGGAAGGAATAGGCGTTTTTGAGATTCTATGTTTTGTAGCTAGTAGAATCTTGGATCACAATCAACATTGACTTTGGAGTTTGAAGTTTGAAATAATGAGAGCTGAACAGACAGCATTTCGTATTGGGTCACAGAGTATTCATGCTATCGATATGTTGATTCTTGTCACTCATTATTTAACATGCGAGAAGATTGACGTTTTACGAATTAACACAAGAAATCGCGATCAAGAGGCGAGCCAGGAAACAGATGTGGGCAAGAACCGACTAAGAGGACAAGGATCTCACCGCTCACCGCATCTTCTGTTGATACCAAAACGGAGTGGCTGACTTGGTCGGCCTCCAACATCTTAATGAAAGCACCTAATTGGATGTTGGAAGAAAATGTCTGTGAGCAGATGCAGCCTCCCCTGGCCCTCTGATTTATCTCATACAAGGTTAAAAGCCTTTCATGAATATTCAACCATACGCATGCCCGTATAGACCCAATAGAGCGGACCGGCCCGTCTCCCATTTCCATTACTTTCTACAGTCATTGTGATATCGTTTGTCTTTGAAGTCGCAGTGTGAGGGGGAGTATTTGTCGCGCTCTCATACAGGTCTAGTGGTTTGTTTTCTTGTGGAAAACGCGACTTCAGCTCATCTGTCCCAACATTCATCTGAGCGTTTTCCGTCTTCAGAGTTTTTCCTTCCTTCCACCTTCCACGTGCACCGTCCCTCCCAACACACTCATCATCATTCATAACTCTCTTCTCGCCTACCTCGTATTTCATCAGTCTCTGTAATTTTTATCACCTTGCGCAGCAAGCCGACTTGATTCATTCATCTGTATTACACCTTGACGGAGGTCTCACCTTGCGGCTCTGCTTCGCCGCGCGACGATCTCGCGTTTAAATCTATCCTCACACTCACTCCCGTACTCGACTCATTCAACACTCGAGAGATGTCGCAAAATGGCGTCCCTGAGTAGTATCTTCAATCACTTTGTACTCCCCGTGAGGCTGCCGGGTCGCCCCGACGAAAACCCGGAAGCAGTCAGCACAGCTATTCTCGCGCGGACCTCAAAGGCTTGCCAGCTTCTTCGCAAGCTCAGCAGTGAAGGCGAAGCGGGAACATGGTCCACTATTGAGCGATCTCTCTATTCGTGCTATGGCATAAACGAGAAGCGCATTGATGCGGACGCCTTGTTGCAGAAATGGGCAGACCTGCAGCTGGACGACCTGCTCATCCTACGTATCGCCGAGCACAATGCTGCTTTACTGATCCGCCTTGAAGGCCGGTGAGTTCAAACAATAATTGACATGCATTGTACTGACCAAATATCTGATGACCATTTCTCACAGCGACGATGAAGACGTCATCGTCGTCTTTGAGGTCTTCGAGACATCTCCCTGCGCGAAGGACGTCCTCGCTGCTGATGCTCTTCTCTGGGACTTTCCTGGACGCGCAGTCGAGATTCCCCTGAGCAAATTCGAAAATCCTTCCTTCCAGTACAGCCTTGCGACTTTCCTTGAGCAAGCCTCCGAAGAACCTCTACAGCGTTTTGCCGCACGTACAGTCAAGGCGGGGGTTAATGTGATTGAGAACCGAGATACCACCGACCCAGGCCTTATCGTCCAATTCCTCATGCTCTTGCTCGAGGCAATTGGTCACCCCATCACAGTGCCCATGATCCGAAAACGAGTCAGAGATGACGTGCATATCCAGCAGTCCGAGCAATCACAGCTTCCGTGGCGACGAGACCCGTCCTGGCTCACGTTGCGGGTTGCCGTCCAGCGCCAGCTGTTCTTCATCCTAGGATATGAGCGCGGTCGAGCCTGCTACAAGTTTCTTATCTGCGCTATGCTCGCGAAGCTGTTGGAGGACGGCGTTGGAACGTTCGCAGCGGAAATTTCCATCACTCTCAGGAACAAGCTGTGCCGTCGTCTTGCAAAGCTTGAGATGGAGAGGGAGCGAGCTACCAGAGATGTCGCTACTCTCTATGAAGAACTCTTCGCGTCTGTTGGTACCTTCTGTGAGAAGATCATCACTGCTTCAACAGAGAGAGTCGAGGATGCCTGGGCACATTACAAGAGACGAAATACACGTCAAATTCCCAAGCTTCCCCAGCGCGCGGATGAAAAGTCTCTCATGCTATCTCTGCCCAGAAGCGGCCCTTATCTTCAGCATCTACTGAACACGCCACAAATGAGTCGTACAGGATATGGATCTATTCTATTACCACCGATCAATGATGGAACAATCAAACAAGTACGGATGCTTGCGGATCGTTACTTCCAACTTGCCAGATTGGAAAACGAGATTCAATTCGAGGACATTTCAGAGTATGAAACGGACACACTCTGCCAGAACCGTTGCGTCAAGCTCGCCGAATCCGTGACTGAACTCATTCAGGCTGGTCATGGTGTTTACAAATCAAAGCCAGATCAAATGGGCGTCTTCCTGCTCAGGGTTTTCGAGCTGTGGGCTAGCATGGACAAGCGTGCGGTCCGAGCCTGTCCTCTCCTCGGACATTATCATCCGGTTTTCACACCCGACGCGCTCGATGTGCTGCAATTACCAACAATGTCGGACATGCTACGCCTCCAAACTATTCAGCGGTATCTCAAGAGCCGATGCGACAACTGCGTGTGGAGTACACAGACCATCTTCAGCGATCCCAACTCAGCCTGCTTCGCCGTCATGTATCTCAAGAATTTCGACGTGGATGACGAGATGGCAGATTTGTTGGACGAGATAGAAGATGATTCTCACCAATCACGGCAAAACAAGGAGCGCGAATGGCGGAAAGCTTGTGAAAAGTATGATAACTTGAGCGAAGAATACGCATCTAAAGCCTGTACCTGTACATTCGATGCTGACGGTCAACGCAATATTAATGACTGTAGGAGATGTTTCCTGTGGCGCATTCGTAATCGGATAAAGATCGACATCCACGAAGACTTCCTCCCTGTTAGCGCAACAGAGAAAGCCGCAGTGGTGTTTGAGCTTATCATTCCTCGTTTTATTCAAGCATATCGAAATGCGACATGGATGGTCTTCAAAGATCTGGCTCATCCAAGCGAGCCGCTCAAGTCCTCTGCACCGCAGATGTTGCTGAAGAATTACCGTCAACTTAATCCATACATGTTGACAGCGTCTCACGGCATTTCTTTGGCGTCTGAAAAGAAGTCATTTCTTGACACTCACTACAGGACTGTGAAGATGAGAGCTGACCTGGACGACATTCTGTTGCCGCTGGCACTCGAGTTTCACTATTATGACCAGGCGTCATCCGTTTGGATCAGTGACTACGAGCGGCCTATTACATTTCAACATCTCTGCGGCCTGCATGTCCCTCAATGCCTCACAAGCTCTGTCATTGACATGCCATCACATCCGCCTGCAACCATCAACGGCCCAACTTCATATGAGACCATTGCTAGTCAGACCAAGTGTCCGCCGGATATGTCGGTGCACGACTTCATGGCACTTCAACGACTGCTTGCAGGCACTAGCAGGCGCTGGATGACAATGCTGGTCGAGCTCGGATCCTCAAACATCAACTTCAGCGCTGAGGATACAATGTATCTGTTCAACTCCTTGGTACTTCAGGCGGGTCCAGCTCATCACACTGATGATGTATTGAGAGACGTGCACATCGTCTTCAACGACGGATTGTTTTGCCAACGGCTCGCCGAGCAAGTCGAGAAGCGCCTGCGCACGATCAAACCCAACTGGCGTGAGACCAACTGCATGGAGCTCCTGCTAACCATCATTCTGCGAATCCACGACCTTACGAGTGGGTCGACCCGAAAGAATGCACATCGACTACTGACTCTTGTTCGTGAGGCCACACTTGAATGGATCACGCGCCTTCGCATCGAATTCAACCATGCGACGGATGAAAGTGCAGCCAAGCGAGCAGCGACATACGGCTTCTGGGCTGCCCTCCTCTGCCGACGAACATTTGCAGTCTTCACTGCCTCCAAGGCTCCGCTCCATTCAAACGATCTGTGCTCATTCATCGAGGCATCTATTGCCCTTCAGGAAAACTTGGTGGTGGACCCGACCACACTTCCACCATACTTGGCAAGCATGCTCATGAGGGACATGAAGCTCGTCTATCATATTCAAGGGGTTCTCAGGAAATCCATCACATCCAACCTTCACAGCCTTAGCAATGCTCTCAACAAGACCTGGTCCGGTTCTCATGATGCGCCAGGGAGACGACGGTTTTCTGGCTGGGAGTTTCTTGCCAGTCCCCATGAGAACTGGGTCGTTGCAACCATGACCTCTGAAGGGAGCAGCTTGGTTGGACGGTCGGTTGTTCATTATAATTTTCTCGAAGGGCATCTCTTTGTGGACGGCAAGCCGTTGGGTTCACTGCCCCATCAGGTCAGAGAAGCTCCCGTGGTCAAGGAGCTATTTGGGGACCAGCACCTTCGCACATATCCGTCGTACCTTAGTGGCATGGACCACCAGCTGGCTTACCAAATGGCTGGGCACGAGGTCCATTTTGGCCGCCGCGGCGACGATGTGATCATCCGAGCCGTGACTCCCAACGGCCTCATGGAACTCGTTCCCCGCCACGTCTTTCGAGGACCCACAGACTTCGATTTACCAGCGGAGCTGATAGATGACTGTGTTCATTGGTTCAATCTGTATCACAAGAAGCTGGAGATTCGAAGAAAGCCAGAAATATGGAAGACTAGGCAGGGTGACTGGGTGTTCGACTTCTACGCGCGCAAAGCGATACGCCGTCAAGTAGTCCTGGTCGATCCGCAATCCGAAGTCTGCAAGCAAATCCATGCGATATTTCGCAATTTCGAAGATCCCCAGCACTTGACTGTATATCAGCCTGCTGGAGGCCTCGCGGTGGAGCTTAAACGACTTGATCTCTCATTTAGTGTTAACCGTCGAGGACTCCTGGAAATTCGACAGATGTCGGCGGAAATTGACCCGAATCAAGATGCGGGAACATTATATGGATTCGAGAGCAAGCTGGTGTTGCGAGACACATTGGATAGCGAGAGGCGAAGCATCCTCGCTAAGCTGGGATTCCCTTCTTATGAGCTGCGCGGCATGCATGTCAGTGTTTGTACCAACGGCAGTGGCTATGGCAAGTTCGAGATCGACCCAGTTCTTGGGCGTCTTACATGTCCACCAGAGCCACGACTCCTATACTCTAAGGCCTTGTTCCATGCAGCAACATCATTTGTCCTCCCAGATCCTCTCACAGGATGCACAGGAGCGGAGGAGGCCTGCCACCTGCTGGATTCAGGACTCTATCAGCCCTGGACGACTATTCATGCCAGGAATGTGCCCCTTCTTCAAGCAATTGAGCAGTTAAGTCCTACAAGAGTGTACTATCCAAAGAACATGAGGATTCTGCAGACAGTTCGGTGGCACGCGGAGCAAACAGCAAGCATTCAGCATGATTGCTACCGCCCTATCATTCGAAGGATCTTGGAGAAGTCTGACCGGCTCAGTGTTTTCGACAACCAGAGCGCCACCAGCACTGAAGATGGTGGCATCTCCGACCAGCATCTAGGACATCGAGGCGAAGTCCGCCGTGGATTGTACGAACGCGGTTTAACAGACGCCAGCTTGCAAACTCGAAAGCATGACGAAGTCTACAGGCCTCGTGACCGTTATGCCGTCTCTCGCGAGGCCAAGAATGTCTTCCAGACGGTTCAGCTCCTCCAGCAGCAGCCATTCACAATACCGACTTCAATTAACTTTGTCGAGGTCCTTCGAAGCTTTCCGGGAAACTTCATTGGTGGATTTCATGCCCAAGCTGACGGCTTCACGGGATCATTGAGCAGCGGTATTGATAACGGTCTAGAGGAGCAGTGGGGCAGCCTGGTGAACTTCTGTCGTATGACAAATCCTGAGGGTATTCACAAGGCCATGTTCAGATTGGGTCTTCTGTCTTTCTCCGAGAAACAGGACATGGCTGCAGTTCGGCTGTTATGTGGGTTCGTTTTGGTGGGAGACTTGAAGCGACTCGAACCCCCGCCGTGTGCATCTTTCGAGGGTTTCAAAGATTACATGCCGCCTTCTGTGGAGCACATCTCCAAGTTCATCTGCACCGAAGATGCCATAATCAAAACCGCAAGAGGACGCACGCCGAAGACCTCGGAAATCAGTCGACGCAGGACTGAACGAGTGTCGCTCGCGAAGTTTCTTCTGAAGCAGTGGCCGACAGCTGCTCCTTCTTTCGAAAAGTTCGAACCCAGTTTCCTAGACATCGATGAAGTCATGGAGAACGTGGGCAATGAATGGTCACGCCTTTATAGCAACGCCTTGTTGCTAAGTTATGCGAATGAGGTTCAAGCGATCCTGGCTCATTACGCAGGCGCGATTGAAATTTCGAAGCCGTCACAATGGCAAGCAAGGCCAGATACTTGTTACAAGACAGCCCGAGAGAACCTTTTGCCGTCTTTCTCGCAAGAGCTGCTGCTAAAGAGCATGCCGTCCTTTCCTGAAAGTACAGCTATCGTCAGCAATGAGAACCTTCGCATACCTCAGATGGTTTTTCAAGCGAACACAAAGCTGCCGCTAAATGGAGAGACTTCTTGCAATGAGATACACGAGCTGGAGTGCATTTTGTCCTCTTTTGTCAAGTCACCAAAGCCTCTCTGGAGACAGTATGGAGCCGATTTACTCGAAAGCGTTGCAGCGTTGCACAATGTAAAAGCGCAGGGCAAAGAGCACGTTAATGAGCCGTCAATGGATGAAGTATTCCAGCAAATCCGCACGACCCGGAACACGCTCCATAAGCATTTGACTTATCTACGCATGACACTTAGTGGCAATGACGCACGATTGAGATGGCTGGAGTTGGCAACCATGGGGCCGCGCATCACAACAGTGACAGCCCTTGAGCAACTGCGGTCAAGTTCACATTGCAAGTTCGGCAAAGGCATGAAGGAGTTCATAATTCGTTATGGTGTGATTGTCACAAGCCTCCAGCGGCTCTTGAGGATCAGAAAGGAGCAGATGAAACGCGACTGGGTGTATGATCCTGAAAAGATGAAAGAACAGTGTCGAGATACCGGACACACGAACTGGAATCCCATGGAATACCCGGACTGGCTGCTCCTGGAGATTGAAAGCAATCTGCTCATCCGCCCTGAGCAGGTTGATGTCGCCAAAGCCATTATCAGCCCACAGTCTGGTTCTAACTCGGTTCTTCAATTGAATATGGGAAAAGGTGAGTGCTTGTTGCGCAATTATCTTTGGACCACTGTATATGATACTGAGACCGTTGTTTTTACAGGCAAAACTTCTTGCATTGTTCCCATGGCCGTCGCTGTTCTAGCCGATACGAACAGCATATGCCGATTGATTATTCCAAAGGCACTGCTACTACAGACAGCACAAACTCTGCAGTCGAGGATTGGAGGTCTGGTTGGGCGGGAGTTGAGGCATGTTCCATTCTCCCGTCGTACCCCGACAACCATGGACATACTGAAGCTTTACAATGACCATCACACAAGCATAATGAGAAGTTCCGGCATCATTCTCGCCATCCCAGAGCATATCTTGTCATACAAATTGAGTGGCTTTCAGCGCTTGGCCGACGCTAAGCTTCCCGAGGCTCGTACGATGTTGAAGACTCAGTCTCAGCTGACCGAGGTCTGCCGGGATGTACTCGACGAGTCTGACTTTACGTTGGCGGTGAAAACACAGCTCATCTACCCCAGCGGCCAATTATTGCCCCTAGACGGACATCCTAGTCGCTGGATTGTTGCACAGAACCTGCTATCTCTCGTTCAAGATCATCTGTCTCAACTCCATAAGCGATTTCCGCGTGGGATTGACGTTGTCGAGCGACCTCAGGGTTTCCCCGTAATTCATATCATTCACGCGGACATCGAAGACGCCCTTCGCAAAGCGCTTGTGAAGTCAATTTGTGATGGCGGCTCATCAATCGTTAAATTACAATATTCCTCCCCACCGACCTTACGTCAAGAAATTGAGCGCATCCTGACTGAGGAGGACCTTGAAAGCGAGGTCTTCGAGAGAGTGTCAAAAATGCTTACGGCCAAATCGTCGTTCTACAAGAATATTCTACTCGTCCGCGGTCTTCTTGTAACTCGCATCCTGTTCCTCTGTCTCAAGAAGAGATGGAATGTCCAGTACGGCCTCCATCCGACGAGAGTTCCTATTGCAGTTCCTTACGAGGCGAAAGGTGTGCCATCGGAGCAGGCTGAATTCGGCCACCCTGATGTTGCAATATTGTTCACGTGCTTGGCTTTTTACTATTCTGGTCTTACATTGTCACAATTACAAGAGGGCCTTGGACATGTCCTAAGGTCTGATGATCCCGCGTCCGAGTACGACCAATGGATCTCCGGATCGCGTTCATTACCTGACTCCCTCCAGCACTGGAATGTCATCAATGTTGATGATATAGGTCAGGTCGAAGAGCTCTGGAAGCACCTTCGTTACGATCAGAACGTTCTCAACCATTATATGAATGTTTTTGTGTTTCCAGCCCACGCCAAGCAGTTCAACGTAAAATTGCAGTCTTCGGGATGGGATATTCCCTTGTTCTCCCTGAACGCTAAGAAGGATCTTGCCAGAACCACGGGTTTCAGCGGAACAAACGACAACCGAAGACTTCTGCCTTTGACGATCAGACAGGACGACCTACCCAGTCTGAGTCAGACCAATGCTGAGGTGATTACGTATCTACTACAACCGCGCAATCGTAGATACATGGTTGCGATTGATCCCACTCAGCGGCGACTCACAGAAGAAGGGCTACTGGCCATGCTGACGAAGGAGAAGATCCGCATTCTCGTCGATGCGGGGGCTTGCATTCTCGAAATGCCCAACAAGGCTCTTATCAAGACGTGGCTCAAGATTGACCACGCAGCTCAAGCCGCTGTTTATTTCGACGAGAACAAAGCCTGGGTCCAGTATCGAAAGGGACGGGATCCTGTCCCTCTTCTCGCCACACCTTTCGCTGATAACTTGGAGGGTTGTCTGGTCTATCTAGACGAGGCTCACACCCGTGGAACTGACCTGAAATTCCCACGCGAAGCACGAGGGGCTGTTACCCTTGCTCTTGGACAGACCAAGGATCACACTGTGCAAGGTAAGTCTCACGGTTGTATAATTGGTATGATTGCTGATCAAATAGCCGCCATGAGACTTCGTCAACTGGCGACATCGCAGTCAGTCGTTTTTGTCGCGCCACCGGAGGTCGACCAGAGCATCAGAGATGTGTGCAAGCCGAAGAAGAGTGAGACGATTGACTCATCGCACGTTGTCCGCTGGCTGCTGGAGCAGACATGTCGAGGCAACGAGCAATTGCAGGGCCTGTATGCCTCCCAAGGATTCGAGTTCTGTCGACGAACAAACGCTCTGTTGCAATATCCAAAGTTTGCCATGGATAATGCTCAGGGGCAGGCCCTGCTCAAAGTACATCGTTCCCCAGAGCAACTGACCCTTCAGCAACTCTATGGCCCTAGTCTTCACAACGATCGCCGCGACCTAGTCGAGATTTCACATGTAAGCTTCGAAAGATTGTGAAAGAACTCAGCAATCAGAGACAGTCCACTGACGGCATATCGGCTGGGCTGAAGTCTGCGATGGAAGAGGTCGAGCAAGAGCGAGAGGTTGAATACCAAGTCGAGGAGGTCCGGGAGGTCCAGAAACCTACTCACTACGAAGCCTTGAAATTCAAGAAGCTGCATCCTGTAATCTCTCGCTTCGTAGCGACAGGAATTTTGAGCGGACAAGAGGGCTATGAACATGCATTCTCATGCCTTGGACATACCTGCCTCGGAACGCAATGGAAGCTACAAGCGACCGGGTCCAGACTCTTCGTTTCGGCTGAATTCAGGAGGACCGTTGACTTGGGACCTCACAGAACCGACGACAATTATTTCGTAAGTTCACATGAATCATATTGCTTCATCACCACGTTTGCATCTAACTAACCCGTATTACAGAGACCCGTCGAGTGGGTTCTCTGGAGCCATACAACACAGACGGCCCTGGTCGTCATCCCCGAGGAAGCGGAGAAGCTCATCCCGGTCATTCGAGATTTCAAAGAATCACAGGTTCAACTGATCGTGTATGCCGCACCAACTACGAAGAATATGCGACATTTCAATTCTTTGTCCTACTACTGTCTACCTCACAGCGAGGCTGGCTCGCTAATCCCAAAGTGGTTGTCCGCAGAGCTGGGCATTCTCGGTGCACGGCTCTACTTTAATCTTAACGAGTATACCGATTTGACGAAGTACCTGAGACTTGCAAGTGGGGGGGATACAGTGTCTGGCGGCATTGACCATGATTCAGGCGACACAGCCGCGATACCTGTCGAGAGTCTTGCCGAGTTCTTGATGGAATGGCTGTCGATTCGTCGAAAGGGACAGGATATAGCACAGACCCCAATGGGCTACGTGTGTCAGGGAAAACCTCTGGATGGTTCTCATCCTTTCTTTGCTGAAGCCCAGGACAATGGTAATGAAATTGATGCGGTCCTAGCTGCGAGAATTGCTACACTCACCACAGAAGATGCGGTCAAGGATACGGATTCAGAGAGTTCAGACTCTGAAGACTCGGAATGATTATGAACTATTCTAATACCTAACGTAATAATATACTCCTTTGCTTCCCGAAAATTAGGGCTTCCCTGGGTGATTTGGCTCAACTACTGCATATGTGATGTTCTTCCGCATCTATAAAAACTATATCGTGTTGACTACTCAACCTACTACTGCTCGTATATATCATACCCCAGTGCTGACACGCAGGGAACTTGATGTTGATTAAGATGCATACTCTCTAATAGGTCGAGGATCGAATTGTCTCGCTGCGTAGTATTTGTACCGTTTGGCGTGTTGAAAGCGCCATTGCTTGCCTTTCCAGATGAACACGAAGGCAAAGAGTAAAACTGCTGTGCCAATGGCTCCGATTGTGTTGAAGACATTTGACATGCCGACGGCTGCAATCCAAGGCGTCATTGCAAAGACGAAGACAGTACTCAAGGTATTCCTCGAGAAAGTCAGAGCCACAAGGGCATCTCCGACGATCTGCGCCGCTTGAATTAGACTCTTCTCTATTGATCACGATCACAATGGCAAATAAGCTTACCTCATTGTATGCGTCTAACATGTAAGTTAATGTCACGCTTGAGATTGGAGCGGTTCCAAAATGGCTGACTGCTGTTGCGAATGCCACCGACACCCATGACTGTCCCTCCTGGAGGGCATAGCCGAACCAGAAAGGGCCAGCAATCTGAAAAGGAATGAATGGCACCAGCACCCACAACCTCATTTCCGGCTCATAGATGCCATTGTTACGCTTGGCGAGTTTCAAGACCAGCCAGTCAGTTATCGGACCCCCAGCCAGAGCACCGATGGTATTTCCGATGAAGGGCGCCAGATGCATCAACCCAATCTGAGTCGAGTCAAAAGAGTATGGCGGATCGAGCATGTACGTGCTTTGAGCTGCACTCATGACCGTACCCCAGGAGAGCAGTACAGCGTAAACGAGGCAGATGTAGCCGACACCCGGGATAGTGAACATGATAAAGAATGGCTGATATGCATGCCTCGCAAACAGCGTCCATGGACCCTTTGTTGTGGTGGTGAGTGCCAATCTCTGCCAGTATGGTTTCCGAGGGATAGACCGATCAATCTCCACAGTTGTACCATTTGATAATGGATCGTCTACTTGAGTTTCGGGAATTCTTAGGGCATTCAATGTCCCAGTCTTCTCATCGGCCTTGCCATTCACGATGGCTTCTCGATCTTCAATATCGAGACGTCTCCCTTGCACAACTTCAGTCCAGTTGAACTTTGACTCTTCGAACCCAAAGATCATAACAACGGTTTCCACTGCGAATAGAATAGCACACCACCACCAGACCCAACGCCAACCTTGCGAGGCGGTGATGAAGCCGGCAGCTACTGGAGCAAGGCTGCCGCCGAAATTGGCAGACCAGACATAGATTGAGTTCATCAAGCCACGTTGGTGAATGAAGAAGATGTCACTAATTGTCATCTGCACCATACATTCACCTAGAGCTCCAAGCCAACATTGAACTGCGTTCACGCCCCACCAGTCACCAGCGGTCTGGGTCTTAGCAGCCCAGATCATCACAGCCAGCTGAGCAGCGCAGCTAATCACATAGACGGGCCGCAAACCATACTTGAGCGCGAAAGGCATAAGCATGAAACCACCAAGCGCGAGCGTGGCACATCCAATTGCATAGGTGTCATTGAGAACTTCGTCGCTGAAGTTGAGTTCGGTGCCCATAGGTCCCCATGTTGGAGTTGTGGCCGACACCTGGGCAGCTACCATCAAGGCAAAGAAGGCAGCAAGCCCGAAGTTGAGATATTTTCTCCATTTTGGCCAGTTGAGAGGGTCATTTGGATTGGATGTTGGACGAGGTTGGAGGATGATGTCAGCAGTGTGATCTTGCTTCAGCAACTCGAGGCGTACAGTACCGGGAGGCCACTTGGGATCACTCCAGGTATCATCTATCATAGTATCGTTCATATTCTATTGTCAGAAGGTGGGTAGCGTCAAACCTGGCTTGAGTTGTTTGATAGACTGCTTTGAATTGGCCTTGAAACGGAGTCCGAGACCTTACCTATGTATACTATATGTATTGAATAGAGTTGATAGCAATATCAGAAGAATCTTTCGAGATATAGAGATAAGAAGGGGCCGTGAAAGTGAACTCATCTATTGTCTCTCTCCTCATGTCCGGCAATAATCGGACTTTGCCGCCGGCAGGTTGATAACAATGACACAAGCAGCATATTCTTGGAGCATCGGTAGTTGTGATGCGGCCCGAAGGTGGGCCCCATATCAAAGACGGAGACGGGCATGAGTGGTACAGCCACACATCTACGCATTACACTCCTGTTTGAGATGACTTCGAGGAGCATCAGGCGGGGCGTGACAGGCCATGCAGGGTGGATATGACAGGGGCGAATGCCTTTTGATAAGGCATTCCTTCAAGCTTTGGGGAGAACCCAACTCTAAAAGAGGTAGACTTCACAAGGAACCAGAGTACGGCCTGCGCCGGTACGTACTAGATCGTCTGTGCTGTGTTGTGTTCAGAGATCCCTATCTATCCCCACACCTGACCTGTGGGATCAGCAATCGATGTCTGCAGGCTTATCTCACCTCCACAATGACTACAACCAGAGCCGATAACGATAAGAAAAGTCCAGCAGCTTCGCGGTGGTAGCAAAGCTTGACTATTTCGCTTATAGTTTCATGCTGACATTGAGTCTAACAACTTTAAATTTTGATAATTTATGTATTCGGACCCGTCATGTTGAAGCCTTTACTTTACGTGCTCGTGGCAGGAAGCCAAGCCCGCGAGATCATATTTCCTCCAGTCGCTGCAATACACGGAAGCTCCGGACGAAGGCCCATCGGGCTTGATGCAGACCTGGATGATGATGTTGATTTGACTACTGATCCCGTAGGCGGCCTGACCTCGTTCGCTCATCTGCCATACGTACCGTGCTTCGCACCCAAGACAGATGACGAGATTGAGAAGTACGACATTGCGATTCTGGGAGCACCGTTCGATACGGCAACCTCTTATCGACCAGGCGCCCGGTTTGGACCTCATGGCATCCGAGATGGGTCACGTCGGATTCGGGGACCTCACTCATGGAACGTGTACTCTGGACGAAACAGATTCCAGGAGTGGGCAAAGCTTGTTGACTGTGGTGATGCACCGCTCACGTATATTGATAATACAGTTGCTCTCAAGCAGCTCGTAAAAGCCCACAAGGTCTGTCAGGGAGTCTATTGCTGATCAAGCTCATATCACTGAGAATTATCTAGATTGTGTCTGGAAGGCTGGCAAATAATGCATCCATTGCCACGATTCCTCGAATTATGATGCTGGGAGGCGACCACACGATAACATTAGCTGCTCTACGCTCTACTTTTGAGCGATGGGGAGTAGTCAATGTGATTCATTTTGACTCGCATATTGATACATGGAACCCTCGAGTTCGGGGCGGGGGCGTCACCGAATATGCCTCTGTAAATCACGGAACGTTTCTTCATATCGCACACGAGGAAGGGCTGATCTCAAACGACTCATCGATTCATGCAGGTATTCGCGCACCGCTTGGGACGCAACGAGTTGACCTTGACAACGACGTGGAATGCGGATTCGAGATCATTACTGCGAGGGACATTGACGAGCTTGGCACTAAAGGCGTGATCCAAAAATTGAAAGACCGCATCAAAGACGGCAAAGTTTACATAACCGTCGACATTGATGTTCTGGATCCTGTGGGTTGTTCTGATCGCTCTCCTTACCAGTGTTGCTGACCTTGAATGCACTCATCAGGCCTTTGCACCCGCCACTGGCACTGCCGAGCCGGGTGGATGGACGACCCGCGAACTTCTCACCATTCTTGACGGCCTAATCGGAATGAAGGTCATCGGCGCAGACGTGGTCGAGGTCGCGCCTGCTTACGACAATAAGGGCGAAACGACATGTCTGGCTGCTGCCGAAGTCGCCCGCAGTCTGATAGGTCTCATGGTGGCCGTCCCAGTTATAGACGACCGCAGCAAAGAGTCATAAAGTAGGGATGATGATCCTGCACAACGACTGATAAGCTTCAGTACTGGAGGACCTGTTGTTACTTTACTAGAAGATCCCGCAGCTGTGAACCCGAAATGTATTGTTGCATTAGCGTAGATGAGATCGGTCAGAGAATCCACATCATTACATTGTAGCTGCCTAATTCATACCCGTGTTTGGGGTTGATAAGACCTGCCAGTGATCTCATTATCATGTCGGCTGTCATCCGGCAGCCATCCCGCATTTGGATGTGAACGTCCTGCGGAGAACGCCGAAGATCCGCTGCTACAGGTCACTGAAGGTAGATTTAGCAGCTGACACACCTCTGGATTGCGATAAGAGAATTCGAAGAAGCTACTTCAGCCTCAATTACTTGCACGTAGAGCGACAGATCGCGAATTGACTGAGCTGCGTCATATTTGGACGCCTTGCTATCTTGCACACCAGGAATGCTGGCCATGGTATCCGATCTTATATTTTCTGCAACCGGGGACGACGAATTGGCATTGAAGCCGACAGGCTACAGCAGAACCGTTCATAATGGAGATGTGCAAGATAGTGCGATCCCAGGATTTCGACAGCATATCAAGAGGGCCGTCCAAAGTATTGCCGGACTTCTTTTCGTCTCAATACTCCTCAAAATCACGCTCTCGTCCTTCGGTCTCAACATCTCAATATCGGTGACACGACTCGAGCGAGTGCCGCCTACGCTGGATGGCATTAATCCGCCAAGCTGCTCAGACTGTAGCATTTACGATGCCGCCTTGACTACAAATGCTCCGAGACGCAACGTCTGGGCCCCGATTCTCCCCGAAGACAACACAGCTGTCTGGAACTGGTTGCATGATCCAGAGCAAGCATTAAACCTTACTCTACCTGAATATGCCGGGATCAACGATAACCATGTGTATTGGATTGATACTCTTCCGCTTAACAAATCCGACGTCATACCTTTCTTGGACGGAGATGGGCCGCCTCCAAGGTCATACGCCAGAGTGATCATATACGAGGGTGGTAAAATCGAACCTGTCGCACAGGAGTACATGATCGGACCTCTTCCAGTCAGCTCGGATACTAAGGTAGAGAAGCTGGACTATATATACAACGGCGGGATGGGCGGAACAGTGCCATTTGATGGCCAGGGAGTCGATGGCGCCAGGAGGGTGGCCCTTGAAGAGATTCTCGCGCCGACGATGATTGATATCGTAGATATTACTAGTACCATCTTTCCAGGCGCACAATACTATGGATTCAGCGACAACCGCACCACGATTATTCCGAACTTTGGTACACCGGTTTCACTTGACGGCACTCAAGCTCACATCAACGCTGTCTTCCACTTTCCAGGACCGGCGCTTTACTTACTCCCGATTGACTTTTATGTCCTGATTGACTGGACAGGGACTGATATAAGTCTCTGGTCCGTGAAGGGATTTGTGACAAAAGAGCGTTTGTTTCCCTCGGTCAAAGAGCTAAGAGCTGCATTTGAAGCAGGAGAGCTTGAGCAAGAATTTGCGCAGAGAAAAGATTACGACTGGGCCTTGGTGAAGTATCAGACCGAGCTGGGAGAAAGGCCGTTGGAAAGTCGAGCAGCTCCCCAAAGTACCGAGATAGGTGGCAAGAGGTACAAGGTCGACGTTACTGAGAAATATGTTGAATACATGGGCTGGTCGTTCTATATCACCCATACGCGGACCTTCGGACCAATGTTTTATGATATTCGCTTCAAAGGGGAGAGAATTTTGTATGAGCTCTCGCTGCAAGAGGCAGCTTCTCAGTATGGAGGCTTCCAACCCAAAGCGGCCTCAACCGTATACCACGATGCATCCTTCAGCCTGGGTAGCGCCATTTTCTCACTGGTTGAAGGCTTTGACTGTCCCTTCGGAAGTACCTTCTGGAATACGTCGTACTTCGAAGGGAATCAGACTGTCGTCCATTCAAATGCTATATGCATCTTCGAACAAGATTCTGGGCACCCACTTTCCAGACATCGTGCGGGAGACCGTACAAATGTGCAGTCGGGGACATGGGGATTTGAGAACCTTGGAGTCGTGAAGAACGCAGAGCTAAATGTCAGATTCATCGCCACGGTTGGAAATTACGATTATATCTTTAATTATGCCTTTGGCCTAGACGGATCTCTCGAAGTCTCTGTGCGTGCATCGGGTTACCTGATGTCCTCGTATTACTATAAAGACCAGGGCAAATTCGGTCCTCGCATCCAGAAAGCCACTCAAGGCTCGATTCACGACCACGTCATCACCTTCAAGGCGGACTTTGACATCATCAATTCCACCAATAGCCTGCAGAAGACTGAGTTGAAGGCAGTCATGCAAAGCCAGCCTTGGTTTGCAGAGATGGGCGCATTTGAGCAACTTCAGCTCGACTCCACGATTGTGGAAAAAGAACAGCAGTTCAATTGGTCATCTAACCATGAAGTGATGTATACTGTTGTAAATCCCAAGGCTACAAACGCTTGGGGCGAGAAGCGTGGGTATCGTATTATACCTGGCAAGTCGAATATCCACTTAAGCACAATGAAATCTCCTTGGTCTAGACATAACATGGCGTTTGCAAAATCGCACTTCGCTGTTACTCAGCAACACGATACAGAACCATTCGCTAACAGTGTCCATAACGCCAATCTCCCTTGGAAGCCTCAACAGGATTTCTTGAAGTTTTTTGATAATGAAAGCATTGATGAAGAAGATCTTGTTGTCTGGTTCAACCTTGGCATGCACCATTTTACTAGAGCAGAGGATATACCTGTCACATTGTTCTCCGAAGCGGTGAGCAGCATAACATTTGCTCCGCAAAACTTCTTCGATAGGGCTCAGGATGGTGATCTGAAGAACAGAAGATGGATAGTTCCAAGCGATGATGCCGACATCATTTCTTCCGAGGACTACGGGGTAGTCCTTCCAAAGTGCCAGTCTCACTTGGGGGAGTCGCCCTCAAGCATTGGAAGAATTTACATTACAGAACCTTGAAAATGCTGTGACATCTTGAACATTCGAAGAATGGCGTCACTGAGACTCTACCATTGCGACATGTCGCGCTAAAAATTCCAAGCTAAATAGTCCTCTCACTAGGTAGCCAAGAGGCGCTTGTCACCTCTTATCATACAGAGGATCTTCTAAGCTTTTCAAGTTACCTGTATGCCTCATTTGTCAGTCAAGGCGGCGAATGGAATAGGAATTGGGCTAGTGGAGAGAGCGTGGACTTCCTCGCTCAGGGAATTATCTGATTGGAATAGATTCCTGTGTACCTGGGTATTGCGAGAGCGTCTATTCATATCAATGTGATGTATTCAGTGAAGTACCTAGTCTAGATTTCTAGCTATATTGGGTGAGTACGTCATTCGCCCTGTCTAGTCGCCCTGTGGACTCCGATTGTCGCAGTTTCATCCGGATACATAATTCCACTTCATGATATTGGATTATGTCAATTGCCAACTTTAACCTGGCTCCAAACCACCTTGCAAATTTGGAAGTGGGTGGGACCAACCATAGCTATCATGACACCGTCTATCAGTCGATCCGCCACTGAGCTCGTATCTCAGTCTGATCCCAAACTAAGGCTCCCTGCTTCAGGATCGGGGGAATACAAAGAACTCGGCAGTGCGTTGGATTACATAAGAGACCAGGAGATTCACGGTGGTGATGGTATAGAAGCTGCAAAGGTTTGTGCAATAATCAAAGAACAAATCATTGTCACTGAACTCCAGCGCCCAGTACCCGCATTATCTTCGAACTTTGGATCCAAGTCAGAGATTTCCTCCTCTCGAAGTATTCGATCACTACGAACACGGCAAAGATGCTGATCCCAGCCTTTCGAATCTTCTACCCGTCGGTACTAGAGTGGCAGATCTCACGCCAACAATAGGGTCTGAAGTGGAAGGAATCCAGCTCAGCAGTAGGAATGATGCTGGTAAAGATGAACTCGCCCGCTTTGTTGCCGAGCGTAAGGTGGTTGCCTTCGTAATCAGGATTTTGCAGACCTCTCAATTGAGAGAGCTCTGGAGTTCGGTGGCTATTTTGGCCGACATCACGTTCACCCAACATCAGGATCTCCCAAAGACTTCCTTGAAGTGCATATTGTACACAGAGTCGCTGGTGATAAGACAGCTGAGAAGTTTTTCGAGACTCGCACAAGCTCTGTCTCATGGCATTCAGATGTAACATATGAGGAGCAGCCTCCAGTTATAACCTTCTTGTATGTCCTCGACAACCCAGAAACTGGAGGCGACACGCTCTTCGCAAATACAGCAGAAGCATATAATCGTTTGTCGCCTGCTTTTCAAGAGCGTTTGCATGGATTGTATGCTGTTCACTCGGGAGTTGAACAAGTCAACTCTAGTGCGAAAAGAGGAGGGATCAAAAGACGGGAACCTGTCGTCAATGTACGTCCTATTGTGCGAACACATCCTGTAACGGGTGAAAAGTCAATTTACATAACTCCTTCCTGTGAGCCAGTCTCCAAAGGCCTCACTAACGAAAGAGCTAATCATACCTTTAACTAGTCACGCGAGAAATTGTTGGTCTCAAAAAGGAAGAGTCGGAGCTTATTTTGAATTTCCTATACAATCATGTTGCCATGGGTGCCGATTTTCAGGCACGAGTCAAGTGGCAGCAGCGGACCGTTGTGGTATGGGATAATCGGAACTCTCAGCATACGGCGATCCTGGACTGGAAGAATGGGCAGCGGAGGCATTTGGCTCGCATCACTCCCCAGGCTGAGCGGCCATACCAGACGCCTTTCATACCATGAGCATGAGACAAACTCAAAATTTAGGAGGCTATCTGCATGGCCTCTTCTGTAAAAAGCCTTGGAATACAAGCGACTCATTGAAGTTTATCGAATTAATATGCGTGGGCAACAAGATCTGTAATCTTGCTTCATGCTACATCAAAATACCACATAATCATTTTGACCACTGATGTACTTGTGAATCTCACTTGCGTCTATGCCATGTTGACCTGTACTAACATGCTCAAGACGACTTCTCTGTAATTTTGTTGATGCCATCTTCCATTCCACTAGGTTTATTCGAGGTCCCTACCTGTAGCTGTCTTGCTGTGACTCGAGGAAAGAGATTCTTGAGCTTCTGTTTTTTTCTCCTCCCATTTGGCGAAGTAGCGGATAATGAAAATACTGGCGAACTCTAGAACGCTGACACCACTCATCACACTGAAACCCATGTGGAATTTTGGTGCGTATTTGCCAACATTCAAGATGAGAACTTGATAGAATTAGTAATGAGATATCATGAAACGCAAATGAGATCCTACCTGGCACCCAAGCGATAAAGGCTTGGCCAAATGTTTGAGCAACACCAATAACGATAGCTCGCTCTTCCATGTCCTTGTGCATGATTTCGATAGCCCAAGCCTACTGTGTTTTAGCTAAAGTCAATCGACAAGTTCCGAGAAAAGGTGTCTCACGTAAAGTACAGGCCAAAAGCCCCATGATGCGGCATTGATCAAGTAACCAAAGAACGTTGCACCGTAGTTTGGCCCGGTTGCGACAACGACCATGCCAATAAAATTGATGGTCTATGGTGAATTAGCTTCACTGAACCTGAAGATGTCAACCACAATAACTTACTGCGGGGATGATGAGAATTTGCCATCGCTTCTTAAAGCCGTCTGACAGCCATGCGTAGAGCAACGTGGTTACAAGGCCGGTAGCTTGTGCAGCTGTTGGAAACAAATTGATCTGGTATACAGAGAAGCGATCAAGTGACTTAAGCCAGACATTGAAATAATTGAGAGGCTGGGTTACGACACAATGGCATCTTTGGGTGATCAGCTTGATTTCTATTCGACTGCACGCACTCATGGTGAGACTTACATCAGAGTGAAGGTGAACACGTATAATGGCCAATGCGTCACGATCTTTCTTACTTTGGCCCAGGTCAAGGGAACAGGTTGTCGACGATCAATAGCACTCATGCGAGCAATATGTTTGGCCTGCTCTCCTTCACGCATCCAGCGGGCTTTGGTGATGTACGGGTTGTCCGGTACGGCGAAGTACCCCCAAATCGGACCCCAGATGGAAATAATGCCGCAGAAAATAAAGAGCCACCGCCATCCTGCCAACCCGGCAGTACCGTTCATGCCACGGTAGATGGCTGCTTGAAGATAACCACTGAACATACTAGCAGCATAACTAGCTGAATAGAAGATTCCAATACGTTTGCTCAGTTCTAGTATCACCAAAGTTAGTTTGTGGGCTGAGAAAATGACATCCCGTAATGGATTGGAACTCGGACATACCCCTCGGCGTATACCAACTTCCCATAAGAGTTAAGACTCCTACTGCAAAAGGACTCTCCAGCATCCCAAGCAAGAAACGTAGGGCAAAGACAGTTCTCACGTTCTGAACAGATGCAAAGCAGAATGTGATTATGGTCCAGAGCAGCTCTGCCGTCGGTAGGTAGAGGGAGGGACGAACTGTGAAGAACCGTTAGAGTTATCCTGGTTCTGAAAGCTCGCTGATGGCGTACCTCTCGTGAGAATGAACTGGGATGGAATTTGGCCAACCAAATAACCACATGTAAAGAATGTCTGTAGTAGATTATACTGGTTTCCGTGAAAGTTGAGATCCTCCTTCATACCACTAACGTAGGCATTGGCTAGTGATCAATCAGTCAGCTTTACGAGCTTAAGATTCTGCATGCCATTGACTGGTGTAGTATACTTACTAATATTACTAGAGTCGAGTAATCGCACGAAGTATCCAAAGGTCGCCCAGCTCCTGAATTTGCTGTTAATTACGGACGAGGACGCCATAAGATTGAATCTCACATGATGAACAGATCCAGCCGCTGAACGAGCTGCTTCTCTTCTTTGCTTCGACGACCATCCCAAATCACCTCGCTAATTCTCTCCCACCGTGTAAGGGGCGCATCTTGTTTCTCTGCATCAGACAAGCCAGCGTCAGCTGGATCGGCGAAGACAGCTGCCTCCTTCGTTGTCACATCTGTAGCCATATTTGTGCCTTGCGAAATTTAGAACGGTTATTTCAGGTTAATCGATAGACGTTCGGGCGTCAGCTTGTACGATACGTGAGTACGCAGGCCCTTGATTTAAAAGGTGCATGTGGAAAATACCAAGTCAACTCCTTTGCCGAGTTCGGTGGGTCTCTCCTATGCGGCTTTAGCTGTCACCACTTAAGCACAAATGACGAGATGGCTAGACCAGGGGCCCGACTCAGCAAATTTGCACGCATTTACAGTAAATATGACAAGTGAGTGGTCTCGCGTACCTAGTCCTGTATGCTCTCTAGTATCTATTCAGAGAAAATTTAGTGATGAAATTTCTGCCAAGAGTTAGATCCCAGCAGCTTGGGTTTGATTCTAGCAAATGGCGACAACTTTTTGTAGTTGCTCCGACACCTACATGGCCTAGCCCAACGAGTTTGTATTATTGCTCTTTATCTGGAGAGTTTTCATATTTGTACCGGCTACCAACGTGATCATTCCGTAACCGAGTCTGGCCCCGACCGTAGATCCTCTCCCGTATAGTTCCAGACTCTTCTTCAATCGGGTACCTACCTCGACGCCGCAGCTCGGGGATTAACAGATCTACAACGTCTTCGAAGCTGCCTGGCGTGACTACATAACCAACATTAAATCCATCAACATCAGCAATCCGTACCCATTCCTCCAGAGCGTCAGCGACACGTTCTGGCGAGCCCACCGGCACCGGACCGTTGCCTCCTATAGCCATAGCTTTTCCGATATTACGCGGTGTCCAGGCGGGGACATCGTCTCCCCTATACTTAAGGCTACTGACAAGCGAGTGCACACGACCGTCAACTGTCGCATCGTCAGGTTTAATCTCTGTATCTAGATCAAACTTGGAAAGATCGATGCCAGCGTTTCCAGAGTAGAAGGTTAATCCGGCTTCGGCACTAGCATATTTAAGTGCCTTTTGATATTTTTCTTTTGCTTCCTCATCTGTTTTTCCAATGACTGGCGTAACAATCGCGAATATTTTGACACTCCTAGGATCGCGACCGAGCTGCTCCGCCTTCTCCCGAATTGCCTCTACTCGCGGTGCGACTACATGTGGCGAAAGGCCGGAGACCATGATAGCTTCGGCGTGCTTTGCAGCGAATTCAATACCGGCACTAACATGAAAGGAATACTTAGTTATTGATCCCTATACCCAGGAAGCAGACCTGTTCGACTTACGCTGAAGTTCCTGCTTGAAGTAAGAACGGTGTTCGTTGCGGTGACGGATCAAGAATATGAGGAGCATCGACTGAGAAGTTCTCGGATTTATATTTGATCCATCGGATGCGGTTGTAGTCCGCATATATTTCATTCTCTGCATCTTCTTTGAGTGCATCATCGGCCCAAGAACCTTCCCAGATTCTGTTGTGCAATACCTTGTCAGGGACAACAATTCGACGATAATTCATCAGACCATGACTCACTTGTAGAGAAGCTCGACGTATTCGTCTGCTATTTGGTACCTGCGATCATGATCCACTAATGGCAACCCGACAGCTTTGGCGGCTGATTCTTTAAACGATGTGACAATGTTCCAACCGAACCTTCCTTTCGTAAGATGGTCTAGAGTCGAAAACCGTTTTGCGACCACGAAAGGTGATTCATAGCTTGTGCTAGTAGTTATAACAAACCCTAGGTTCTTCGTCACTGCTGCCATGGCTGTGACAGGCTTTGTCACATTAGCTTCAATAATTGGCTGCTGCGAAGACGTGTTCATTAGACTGGAAGAGATACTCACTGCAGCAGGATCACCCATTGGATATTGACATGATGTCCGAATTGTAGGCTCAGCACTGCTCTTGTAGACATCATGTTGGCCGTATGTGTCGGCTATAACGAGGGTTGTGATATTACCGCGTTCGAGGATTTGTGCTAGATTTGTCCAGTAGGATAGATCTCTTCTCTTCGTCGATGATTTGTCTTCTGGGCGACGCCATTGGCCGAAGCTCAAGTGGCTCGGAGTGAACATGTCAAATGCATTGATGAAGATCCGCTTATCGCCAGGGGAGGGGTCGGAGCGAGACATGGTGATTGGTATTTGCTGCAACGCTCTGGAAACCGCGTGGCTAACATCGTTATCCCATATGAAGCACCTCTTCTTTTGAGTCCAATTGAGGAGCAATGGGACTGGCATTGTCTCGGGCCGGCAGCGCATGCCGGCAGGGGTAGAAGAAACGACATAAGGCCCTACGGTGACGTGCGCGCCCGACCATCAACTATGTGGAGAACATCAGAACGCAAAACAAAGTCCCAAGGGTATGATAAATCTCATCGGAATGCGGTATCCGGTGCTAAGCCAAATGACAACTGGTAGAGGAATCAGCAAATATACGACCAGCCGATGCCTTCCGGTGACGGCGCCGATGTGGCGAGGATAACTTCATGCAGGCGAAGCGTTTTAGACTATGTTAGCAACCACCCATCGATAGACAGCCACTTTAATTGACCCTTAGTTCCTGCCCAGGACTAACACTCGTAAATAGAAAACTAACACACATTGATACGACATTGATTCCCTTGATGGCGTGCGCAGCCTAGACTACACGGGCTCAATGCCAAGCGCGTTTAGAAGTGGCCCTTGTCTAGTCAGGTATTTGTTCTCCTAGGTGGGATTCTTGATCATGTGAACCGGTATAGTACGAACATGATTTTTGTGAGACCGTGCATTTGCCATCGCATCACACTTGATCTCAAGTGAGCGACACAGCTGGATATCATTCGCGGCCATCTGACTTTTGATCGCTCGCAGCTAACATGGCTCCGGGTGCTCTGATCGAGGAGAATGCTCCCATCGGCAATGAAATTGGCACAGGGACTTCCGTAAACCCGCCACCCCTTCGAACGATATGGCCTCCGTTGGAACTCGAGGAGCATCCTATTGATGAATTCCGTTCTATTCGAGTCATTGTGGTTGGCGCGGGGCTCAGTGGGATCACGTCAGGAATATTGCTCCCAGCTAAAGTCCCTAACATTGAATTGACTATCTATGAGAGAAATAACGATGTTGTAAGACATAGTATTCACTTGGATTTGTTAGAAGTGTGAAGCTAATATGTCGTCAGGGTGGAGTTTGGCAAAGCAATGTTTACCCAGGGGTGCGATGTGATGTTCCAGCCCATGCTTATCAAGCTACATTCTCACCATCAACATCTTGGACCGAGGCTTATGCTGCCGGAGCTGAGATTCGAGAGTACTGGCGGAAAATGACGGACAAATATGATGTAAGAAAATACATTAAGACAAATCACCGTGTTGTTTCAGCTGAGTGGTCGGAGAAAAAAGGCAAATGGGAGGTCAAGGTTCAGACACCTGACGGAGAATTTGTCGATGAAGCCAACTTCCTTGTGACAGCAACTGGCCATTTCAGCGACCCAAGGTTACCAGTCTATCCGGGAATCAAGGACTATCAGGGTCATCTCCGTCATACTTCGGATTGGGATCCAAAATTCGACCCCTCGGGGAAGCGTATTGCTGTCATAGGAAATGGCGCTTCCGGAATTCAGGTTCTGCCACAATTGCAAAATGTAGCGGCTCGCATTGACCATTACGTGAGAAACAAGACCTGGGTGGCGTCCCCAATTGGTGGTGAGGATCTTGCTCAGATGGTAGCCGATAGAATCGATCAAGCCCGCTCTAGCCCAGAGGAATATCTCAAATTCCGGAAGGCCCTTGAAGCTCGTTTGTTTAGTCGATTCGGGGGAATTTTCAAAGGAGGGGGTAAGAGCACAGCGGCTCGCAAGAACATCACTGAACAAATGACGGCGAGGTTGAAAGGCGACTCCAGGCTTGCAGAGAACTTTGTCCCTGACTTCTCACCCAATTGCCGTCGTCTAACACCGGGTCCCGGATACCTTGAAGCACTGACAGCGGAAAATGTCACTTATGTGACAACCCCGATAGAGAAATTTACAGCCTCCGGAATTGTCACCACTGATGGTACAGTTTGAGCCGTTCCGTTTCTCATGCTTTAGTCAAAACATGAATGAAAAACTCTGATAAATCAATAGGGATTCATCGAGAAGTCGACGCTGTCATATGTAGTACCGGACATGACATAAGCTTTAGTACTCAGTTCCCCGTCATTCATAAAGGCATCAATCTGCAAACTGCATGGCGACCTGGTGGCAATCCAGGATTTCCAGACACCTACCTTGGCTTAGCGGCTCCTGAGGTACCTAACTTTATAACAATTCTCGGACCCAACGCAACAGGACCGGCAGGGACGCTATGCCATTCTGTTGAGAGACAGCTTACATACTTGGCTAAAGTATTACGCAAAGCCGCTACGCAAGGAATTCGAAGTATGGCACCTACAGTTGCAGCAACACGCGACTTTCGAGCGTACTGTGAGTCTTTCTTTCCTCGTACGGTTATGAGTGAGAATTGTAGTTCTTGGTATAATGGAGGCATCAAGGGTGGTCGTATCCACGGCGTCTGGCCAGGCAGCGCAGCTCACGTCGATATCGTGAGGAAAGAACCAAGATGGGAAGACTGGGAGTATACCTATTGGAATAACCAGGGAAATAGATTTGGCTGGCTTGGAAATGGCTGGACGACAAAAGACGTAGAAGCTAAAGATGGCTTGGAAGGAGTAGAGACGGATCTCACCCCGTGGCTGAGGTCTGAAGCATTTGACGATCAGGTAGACCTTAGAGATTATCATGAGAGGTGGTGGATTAGTTAGGCTAGTCTCTGAGCAAGTCTGAGCAAAGTTAGTCGGACACTTATCTGAAAACTTCTAACTACATAATAGCTATATAGCTATAGTCCCTAACTCATTTCTGATCGATCCGTCCAGCATTGTGTATGAACATTATACTCAGACAACACAGATCTCCGATAAACATTATTTTCTTCCTTCTCGCCGGACATTATTATATTTTCCATAGGCTCTCCCAATAAGGCAGCGTCTAGCCTTCGTATTCTATATGAACTCGGTATCAGCGGCAACGACAGATCCCATGGGGTGGGACAACCGGAGAGCGGGAAGCTGTCGCGTGTGTCAATGCCCTGGTAGAAATCGCGCTCCTCCATCTGCATTGCCTTGCGTGCGATACACGCCGTAAGCCGGGAGTCCCAAATGCCCTCCCGGTGTGTGGAACACTCAAGTAGTTGGATGGCTTGGAGCCGGACACGGTGAACACGGCATTTGATGGCCGCGTAAAAGAGTACTGGTATCCAGCCTATGTCAGCATAGCAGTGGGCCATGTTCAAAAAGTCCCCTGGATGGCGGCCTGCGCTGCGCCCATGGGGTGAAGCAGGCTGAGACACAGCCCAAAGCTCGGCCATTTTGCCTACTATAACGACGAACTGTGTGGAATAGGCATCGAAGACCGATTCGTCGCCAGAGCTTAGGCATACACCTGCCATGATAGTTGCCATGTTGTGATACACAGGCAAGATTTTATAGGCCTTCTTTTCCTCGTACCCCATGCGGCCTTGGCTGAACGTAACTCTTAGTATTTCAAATGCATAAAGCCACTGCTCTAGTTCGTTCTGGAGGCATCGTTGTTGCTTGAGGAATGCCGGAAAGTTTTCCAAGACTTCAGCCTGGCCACTTAGCCGGTAGCATTGACTATCCAGTCGAAGGATGTCGTTTATGAGTCGCTGTAGCTCATGCCAGCATTCATTGACTGACTGAAAGGTGATACCCGAATGTGCAGACCTGCCCCTTGACAGATTTAAGCAGGGGCCCTGATAAGAGAGTTTGAAAAGTTCAACTTGGAACTGAAGTCTGGAAAAGGCCTCGAGGATCCAGTCGTCTACAAAACCTTGGCTCGGCTTCCGCTGGGAGAAATAGTCATGAGCACCAGGCAAGTCGCTAAGAATTCGAAGACCACTTTCGAGATGGCATTGTCCTGCCTCGAAGTGACCGCGAAAAAACTCGAACGTGATAAATAAGATGCAGGTTATTAGTGCGACTCGCAAAGACGCTTTGGCCTGGTTCTCGAAGTGCGATTGGAGATTTTGTATCGCTTGAAGGTAGTGAGCAAGGGCGAATTGGTCTTGGTTTCGGAAATCTATCCCACTCGGTGTTTCCTCCTCGGCATTGGTCACGACACCTCTCCTGTGAATCGCACTGAGTGCAAGAACGGCATGCATGACAGCCGGTTCCTGAAAGCTAGCCTGGATAACAAGAGTGTTCCAGAACCTCGAGATGAACGATCCGGAGAGCTTGTGCAAGGTGCAGGTCTTAAACCAGTCAAAATAGTCTTTCTCCTGTGTAGTACCTGCGAGGACCGAGATGGGCGCCGGACACCGAAGGACAAAGCCATCTGTACCCCGGGACAGCGACTTTTTCTTTGAATTAGGATTGGTGATGCTCCTACCACCCCCCCAAATACCGTAGCCCTCGCAAGTACGGCCAGTCGAGGTACATCGGGAGCAGGCAGGCCGACCCTCGTCGCACTTGACTCTCCTTGCTCTAGAAAGGGGAGGACGTAAGTGAGCCAAGACAGAGGTGGCGGATCAAGGGTAACTTACTTGCAGGTGCGACACCCGGACTTAACACGCGCACTCTCTCTGTGGCGTTCATTGCCGTCCTTTTCACGATTTCTCGTGTCACGCATGGCTGAAGACATCCGGTCACGTCTGTTGCGCATGAAGCGACGTTGATCGAAACCTTGCGCCTATGCGTTCATTGCCCGCCAGTCTTCGCAGCTTCGGCTGTTCGGCTCCGTGATTGGCTGCATCGCGCTCCACGCGGACCTGGCATGCCATTGGTCTCTTCGTTAGGACCACAAGGTGATTGGCCTGACGCCTCTCCACAGTTCCATTGGAGTGGTAGCTTTGCGAAGAGATTCAGGGAGGAGAAGGAGAAGAAAGGGGTATTAGTTCGGTCGTCAATTAAGCACTTTATTCCCTATGTCCGAGTCTTGGAGTCTAAGGAGTTGATTAGCCTCGGAGTATAAGATGGTCGCCTCGCTGTCTCTGAGCTACCTAGGTAATCGTTGCTAGTACCTGTCTTTGATAAACTTTCCTTTACCATTGCCCAGCATGTCTCTATCTCCTCGCAAGCTCGGTAAGAACGGTCCCGAGGTGCCAGCCATCGGTCTTGGTCTCATGGGGATGGGCATTCCGATTTATGGACCACTGCCCTCGGACGAAGAGCGATTCGCAGTGCTTGATTCCGCACACGGGCTTGGTGCTACATTTTGGGACACGTCTGAGTAGGTCGGCCAAGGCTCCATACCGCTCTGCAGCTAGTGGTAGTCGCTCGCTCACAATCATCTAGCAAGTACGGCGATTGCGAAGAACTCATCGGAAAATGGTTCAAACGGACGGGAAAGCGTGATGACATATTTCTGGCGACAAAATATGGATATGTGAAGAACAGCTCTAGCTACGAGATGGACACCTCTGCCGCGGCATGCAAGAAATGCTGTGACGAAAGCCTAAGGCTCCTAGGTGTCGATTCAATCGATTTATGTAAGTCTTCGAGCTGATATTGGCAAATTCCTTGTCGTGGCTACAAATGCTGTTTTTTTGGGGGGCATGACTAGCATTTTGGCAGGTCACAGCTAACCACTATTATATTCAAGACTACATGCATGCTGTTGACACTAAGACACCAATCGAAGAGTCCATGCGGGCCATGGCTGAACTCAAGGCGTAAGCTACAAACCTTCTGGCTCTTGTGCCACATATCATTCTAATGGTGACATTCATGTATCAGCGCGGGAAAGATCAAGCACATCGGCCTCTCGAATCTAAGTTCTACCGATTTGCGGCGAGCTGTTAGGATTGCGCCCGTCGCAGCGATACAAATTGAATACTCCGTCTTCAGTCGCGACATTGAAGGTCCAGAGGGCACTAACCTCCTCGCCACGAGCCGCGAACTTGGCGTTGCAGTTGTTGCTCACTCGCCTCTTGGTCATGGTATGCTCACGTCGCCTTATTCAAGCGGCCGAGTCGTTGGCGACAAAGATATCCGCGAATCTTTCTTCCCTCGATTCCATCAAGACAACCGCGACCAGAACATCCACCTGACCTCGCAGTTCACGACTCTGGCTGCGAAGAAAGGTTGCACAACTGCGCAGCTTGCAGTGGCATGGCTATTGAAACAGGGCAATGACATCATCCCAATACCTGGCACTAAGAAGGTAAACTATGTGGAAGAGAATTGGGGCGCACTTGAGGTTGAGCTCTCGGATGAAGAGGAGGCCGAAATTCGGGCTTTTGTCGAGAACGCTGAAATCGCCGGCGGCACTATGCCTAACGGGATGGAAGACAGTTATTTCCCTACTACAGTCGAGGAAGCCTAAATAGAAATTAGATATGGGTTTAAACTAAGAGATAGTTGTCTGCAAGGTCTAATGATATCATGCTTTGTATAGTTGTATTCTAACAACTAGTTTGCTTCTACTAAACTTAATAAATTATATCATCTTCGACTCTTCTAAATATCCTGATGCCTGAAAGGCTCCATGATGTCGGTTCATTGATATACAGAATGACGTAGTCGTCAGTGTTGCCACGACAGAAATTCCTTACGAGCCATCAGCAGGAACTTCTTGTGCCGGTGCTGTGGTACTAGCAGCGTCAAATTGCCTTGATCCGTTCTCACGCGCCTTCAGTCCCTCTCGTACAAGAGGAAGGATATACCGTCCGTAATCAACTACATCGTTGTAGTTGTCGTATCCACGGATCGAGATGAGCTCGGCTCCGAGGTCGACATAGTCAAGAATGGAGTCTGCCAGCGTCTGAGGCGAACCGACAAGGGCAGTGGAGGCGCCGCGGGCATTGGTGGCGGTGACAGTGGGATACCACAAGGCACGATCTTGGACATCACCCCGTTTGGCGATCTCTAGAAGCCGCTGGGAGCCGGTATTCTGAGGCTTTCCATCGCGACCAGCAAAGTTAGGCAAAGCTTTCTTGAACGCCTCCGAGTTGCGGTTCAGTTGTTCCAAAATCCTGTGCGCCTTCGCCCAGGCCAGCTCTTCTGTCTCGGCTACAATAGGCCGGAAGGTGACCCAGATTCTAGGCCGGTCTTTACGGCCGGCCTTCTCCGCCTCGGCGTAAATACGGTCGATTTGCTCCTTCGTCTCTTTGAGCGGCTCGCCCCAGAGACCGAAGATATCAGCAAGCGAGCCGCCTACACGATACGCCTCCGGGGACGAGCCGCCGACGGAGACGGGAATGGTGCCGTTGACCGGTCGTACGCGATTGGCGTAGCCCTTGAACTGATAGTACTTACCATCCCAGTCAAATGGCGCGGCGGAGGACCAGGCGCGGCGGAGAATGCGAATATACTCCTCAAGACGGCTGTACCGCTCATTCTTAGTCAAAAAATCGCCCTCGCGTGCTTGCTCCTCATCAGTGCCACCAGCGATGAAGTGTACCACGGCACGGCCACGGCTTAGCTGGTCTAGCGTCGCAAGCGCCCTCGCAGCGACAGTAGGATAGACTGTGTTTGGTCGCAGAGCGATGATGACCTTGAGGTTTTTGGTCACGGCGGCAACTGTAGCCCCTTGGGTCCAAGGATCGAAGCCTCCGGAGTCATAAGGTAGGAGGGTGTATTGAAAGCCATAGTCATCCAGTGTCCGAGCATATCGCGTCAGGAAGTCCGGGTCGATGGACGAGCCCAAGCCCGGATTGAGCTCGTTGGTTTGGTTGGGGAAAACGAGACTGATAAACTCGACCGGCATGATGACGGAGATAATGGGCAATCAGAGAAACCTTCCGGGGTTTCCGATTGCCATGTGTAGCTGTGTGTATGTTCATGGAGGTTTTTTATAAGCTCTGTTGCTAGGATCTGATATTTCGTCAGATGCTGCATAATCACGCCTTGATACCCACATGACCGACTGCCGAGTAACAAGAGCGTTGTTATCTTTTGGATTTATCATCGCCAGCCACAGCTAATGCGGGGTCAATGATGTGATCAGTCTAGATCGACTCATTGCTCCGGCCAGCGACACGCGAGAAAACATCAAACGGGAATGAGCTATGAGATGACCTGTTCAGCGCTCAGCCGCTCCATTTCGATGTTTGTCCGAAATGTCGAGGTACTAGTGGGCGCTACCGGATATCGCCACCTGCATCGTACATAGTCGAAAGTCTCCTATTCTGCACTGGCAAATTCCACAGCGGCTCGTACCGGCTTGGAGGCTAATCCACTTCCGATTCATGATTTAGAATGAGGCATATTGAAGTTGCGTGTTCCGGCGCCAAGGCAGAAGGTACAAGAGGCGGTCTACCAACGGGCCATCCGAGCAGGTTATGAGCAAGGAGTTTGGTCACTCATGACGAGATTGTAAGTATAATGCTAGACAGTGTGTAGGTACCTTCGAAGTAAAGGAATTCAATGCGATCTTCCAGCGCCTTTGATCTGACGATCCAGATATGTTTATTCCAAGATCCCTACGAGAGCCTATTTCCGTCCGCACTTTTACTTGTTTGCTGAAGTGTATGAGGCGCTGGTCTGGGTAGGCGTGGCTTGAAGGTGCCATCTCCTAAGCATATAACGCCAGGTAGCCGCACTGAAGAGACTGCAGCGTCGGAGGTACATTCTGTTCAAGAGCTAGTGCGTGTATCGAGGATCATGCTTTGGCTGTCCCAGGTGAGGGGGTTTGGGGGTCAGGCCAGGGGTATTAGAAGGTCGAGAGGCGACCTGATAAGATGAACCAAGTGACGCGATCGATGGGGACAATGAGAACATAGGGGTTACAGAGGGGTCCCGTGCATATCTAAGAGGTATCGCTCTCCCAGAGAACATGAATACGGTCAAAAGATAGAGGGAAAAGCAGGTTTGCTACCTTCAAATTGAAACTGTGATTTTCTCGTTTATGACAAAACAACGGTGACAATGGGACGCACAGAAGACGCGAGGCCGGAGCCTGTTCACGACATTCAGAACCCGGATCCCGAGGCCGGGCTTCACAGCTGTCAAGGGCACATTGTCGTAAAGCCTACTCGCACTTGGAAGGGTTATCTCTGGGACACATGGGAGCTGCCACCAGATCAACGCAAACTGCTCTTCAAGGTAGACGCTTTCGTGCTCACCTTTGCTTCAATTGGTTACTTTTTGAAGAATTTGGACCAGAGCAACGTCAACAATGCCTTTCTAAGCGGTATGAAGGAGGATCTCAACATGTACGGTAACCAGCTTGTCACCAGCGTCTCCATTTGGACTGTGGGTTACGTGATCGGTCAAATTCCTTCGAACTTACTATTGACCCGCATCTCGCCGCGATGGGTTATTCCGTCACTTGAAGTTGGATGGGGAATTGCTACCATTTGCACGGCCTCCGTGAAGTCGTACCGGGCCCTTTATGCCATGCGGTTTCTCGTGGGCTTGTTTGAGTACGTATCACCCCTCGTTGCGTGGGTCAGCGCTCCACTTCGACCTCGGCACTCATTAAGATCGCAGGTCCGGCTTCTATCCTGGTATCCACTACATGTTAGGCTCTTGGTACACGCCCCGGGAGATTGGCAAACGTGCCATGATCTTTTGGTTGGCTGGCACCATTGGTTCGCTCTTCAGTGGCTTCCTCCAAGCTGCTGCTTACACCAACCTGCACGGAGTGCATGGTTATGCTGGATGTAGGTGTTTGATCTTGAGATATTAGCAATGCTCTTAGGGATATTATAGAAATGCTTACACATGAACAACAGGGCGATGGCTCTTCATCATTGACGGGATTATTACATTACCGCTCGCAGTCGCTGGCTACTTGTTCTTCCCTAACTTGCCCCAAGGCGGCATTAAGACTTGGTGGACGACCGAAGACGAGCATGTACTCTCAGTTAAGAGGATGGCAGCCGTAGGACGTGCTGGTAAGGAGCCTTGGAGCAAAGCAAAAGTCAAACGAATTCTGCTTAGTTGGCACACATACCTCCTCCGTACGTACTGCCTCTCACATTAACTCCATATCTCTTCGGTATAGGAGACATAGTCTATAACGAGTTGACCTGACCGTCAAATCTAGCCCTGCTCTACATTGTATGGAACAATGGCAGCCCTCAGCAAGCGATGGGCTATTGGCTCAAGTCTTTCAATGCGAAGCCACCCCCCGTCCCGGGCGTATCCTACACTGTAGCACAGATTAACAACCGTGAGTGGACCAGCACTACTGGCCGTGAAGGCAACCAAGATACCAGATCTTGGAGACTGACAACTTAATACAGTGCCCTTGCCTGGAACTGGAATTTTCATCGGGATGGCGTTTACATGGGCCTGGCTTTCTGATGGCCCCTGTCGCGGCGCTCGTTGGCCTTTTATCCAGGCTGGCGCTATCATTACGGTTCGTATCCGAGGATTATTTTCTGTAATATGTTACTAACTCACACTTTTCTGGTAGCTCTTTTTCAGCGTTGTTCTCTTGAAGATGCCTCTATACTCTGATATCCATGGCCGCACAGTCGTGTACTGGCTTTCTACCATCGGAGTAGGTCCTTCCATCCCCGATAACAGTTCCAGATGGCTGACATTATATTTAGAACGGAGCTGGCCCTCTGATTCTTACATGGATCAACGAAATCTGTTCAGCCGATACAGAAAAGCGTGCATTGCTAGTCGCTGCGGCGAATGACCTTGCTTATGTAGTGCAGGCTGTCGTAAGTTTGACTATCAATGCTCTCCGATTCCAGGCTAAGTGCGACAACTCTAGGCACCCAATTTTGTGTGGAAGACGGTTGAATTTCCCGCAGCGAGGAAGGGGTATACCTGGTCGATCGTACTTCAAGTTCTTCTTGGTGGGTGCTTCACCGCTCGGTGCAAAACTTGCGGCTAATGATGACAAGTGGGCGTGACCGGAACCATACAATTTCTTTTGTGGCGAGACAAAAGAGCGGCGCGACAGGCAGACCATCCTTTGCCGAGTCCCTCCCCGGAGGACTCAACCCTAGAAGCTGAGAGCCAAGACAAGTCTATTCCTACTCAGCAAGTCAAGTCAGTGGGATCAAATTAGCGCACAGTTTTCATTGAGGATGAAATGATGGCCTTACATCGGCCTGTCCTTAATGGGGAAATCCTTCGATGCGAGTTTGGGTCGTTGCGAACAGATTAATGAACCTGTAGTTGAGAGTCTTGAATCTTTCACCAACATTAGATTTGGGGCAAGTCAAGACAGCTTTGTGATGCGTAGAGGCAAAAACGAATTTCAAATTTACGCAACCGCAGTATGCCGTGGCGAATCAGCCCAAGAGCCAAACTTGTGTTTGCTCTTGCAGATTTCGTTCGCTTGCACCGGTATCTGCACGAATGCATACAACTTGCGACTATATACCATAAAGTATCGTTCAAGTAGGTGCAATTGGTTGAATTTTCTCTATTTACCATACAAAGACATGCAGTTTTTATTATCTGTTATTGAGATAAATGAACGTTTTCTCATGCGCATCAATCTTCGAATGAAGAGAACAAGCAAAAGCAGTCCTTATTACAACATAACAGCATTGCAATGTGTCTAGTTCCAGTTCTAGAGCCGAATGACACTATGCTTTCAATCGTTTATATACTAGAGAAACATGGGCCGGACGATTCACAGACTTGTGAGAAACTTCACAGCATCCATGTCGTAGAGATCAAGTATTCTCTCGTATTCCATATACAGCAGGTATGATTCAAATATATACAAAGCAACGAACGATTATTGCACACATACAAGCGTATTGCGGCACCATTAAATCTTTCCAATACCTGCATTGTTCGGCACGGTGCTCTGAGCACTCGTTGCCGTACTGGCGCTGGCGACATTCTTGCCCGCGAAGTTGGAGAAGAAGCTTGTGTCCGTACCCACGTAACTAGTGGTGCTACCAAACGCATTGACCTGGCAGGCATGGCCCAAGTAGCTTGAGCAGGCGGCATTGGTACTACTGTCAGGACTGGTGAATATGCGCCCCCCAATGCTCGAGGTGTCAACCATGTTGGCGACATTCTGGAACACGCTGCCCTCCACAACAATCATGGCGCCTGAATCTACCTCAAACGCGTGCCCACTGTTGGCATACCAGTAATTGTTGACAGCGTGAAGCAATGTGTTTCCACCGACCTTGGGTGAGCGGCCAGAGGTGTGGTGGATGTAGTTGCCCTTGAGAGTGACCAAATCGCTAGAGCCGGTAAAATAGAGGCCCCAGTAGTGGTGACCATCACAAGTTGCAGACCACGATGTGCTGCCATCAATCTCACAGTTAGAAATAGTGACGCGCTTAGATGGGTTACTACCCAAGACGATATGCTGTCTTCCGATGAGTGAAGTCTTGACGTGGTCGATCCACACCAAATCTGTGCTTCTGTGTTAGTTCAAGCTTCACTGCAATCAAATACATCTATAACTTACCAGTGTTGTCTAGCGTGATGGCGTCACCGCCCCAGACGTACTTGGGGTTGAGATTTGTGATGTGAACATTCTGGATGATGATGTTACTGGCTCCAGACACAATTCTCAAGCCCTTTCCTTTGATGACACCGGCGCTTCCTTGGCCGACCAGTGATTTGTTGGACTTCACAGTAATGCCCAGAGTGCCGGCATTGTCATAACTGACTGACACTTTTGGCGCGTTTGGCTCGTAGTTGTCGCACCAGCTATTTTGGTTGATGGCAAGCTGACAGGCAGAAGCCGTTCCCCAGGGTGCACACCCAGTCGCCGTTGTGGTGCCTTCGGTGCCGGTGAAGTCAAATGTCTTCGTAAGAATGATCACCCGTGCCGAGCTATCGCCAAGGTAGGACACAAGCTCGGCGGTGGTTGTGGGGTAGACGGGCGTGGCGCTTCCGCCGCCGGTAACTCCCTTGGCGAAGCCCTCGGCAGCGCCGGTGACGCCGGCACCTGAAGCGAGCTTAGCAAAGGCGGCAAGAGCCGTGCCGAAGAAGACTGAAGACTTCATAATGGGCCGGACCAAAGACAGATGGTGAAAGGAAGGCGCCGTGGATGAGTCGAGAGTCTCTTGAAGTTGCCCATGGTGTGCAACATTCTTATATTGCCATCGTGGCATATCCTCTCTTCGATAGGGCCTTGGCATTGCCTGCTCGCATGATCCTCTTTAAAGAAATCGCATGTAGGCTCACTCTATATGTTTCGCCGATTCGTGGGTCATTCAACCCTTTGCGCCGCCCCGGTCATTCGCAATAGTGGAGTTGGTATACCTCTCATCTCCGGCGGCGCACCTGGCCCCTTAGACATAAAACACCCAATGGTGGGGCTCAAGAGATCTAAATCGCCTAACAAAGATCTCGCCCACGAGTTGGGGGG
>NW_006921424.1:0-47248 GCF_000392275.1 Phaeoacremonium minimum UCRPA7
AATAGCTAACTAATTATTTAAAGTAGTATAATATTATTAACTAAATAATTTACTATATATTTAACTTTTTATTTAGCTATCACTTATATTTGAATTTAAGTAATATTTTTGAAATTGGTTTTTTAAAAGTACTAATTATAACTTTTAAAACAATACTTTTTTTAAAAATACTACTAAAAATCCAGTTTTCAACCTTTTTAAATACTAATTTTAAATAATAGTAGTATTCTTGTACTACTATCAATATTATATTTATTTATTAGTATATTACTTATATTCGAATTTTTATAATAGATTTAAATACTTTTTACTAGTAAATATCATTATATCAAAAAACCAACTAACTAACTAATCCTCTTTCTTAATATCTTCAAGCTCTAATTCTTTTTCTAACTTACTTAGATTCTTCACTTTCTAGCTTTTTAATAGTAAAAGCATTCTAACTGTTTCTAGATTCAGCCTGTTTCTAGCCTTAGTAACCATATTACTACTAACTAAGAAAATACTCTTAATAGCAGCTAAAATAGCCAAAATTGCTAAATACTGTCTAGCTAGTATACTTAAATAAAAATACTTATAATTATTATTTTTTCAATATTCTAATAAATTCATCTAATATATTAATTAGTAAATATATAATAATATAAATCACTTACTTACCCATTTAAGCTTATAATACTCTTTTAAGTAAGTAAAAAGTTCATTCTTAGGCTGAAAATTCAAGATAAATAACTCTTTTTCTAAGTCTATTGAATGAATAGGATTATTTGTCTTATTTTCTTTACCTTCTTTATTTAAACGATTTAATTTATTATTAATTTAAAGATTATATAATTTGTTTAGTAAATAATTTAGTTAGTAATTAATAGATTTACTTATAAATTATATTTATCTTTAAGTAGCTTAATTATATCTTAATGAATTTTATTATAATAAAAAAGAAGGTCTTTTTCTTTAAAATGATATAATTTAAAGTATAAATCTAAAATTAAGTTTATAATAAAGGCTTTATAAAGGTAAAGGCTATCTAAATCTAGCTTTTTAGGAAAATACTTTTTTAATAGTATTATTTAAATTAAAATAATTATTAATTTAATTAACTAATTAGCTTTTTACTTAAATTAGATCAAATTTAATTTACTTATATAAGTCAAAATCTATTTTTCTTTATTTTTTATAATTAATTGTAAATATTTATTATACTTTACTTATAGCTTATTAGATATTAAATAAATATTTAATAAAGCTATAGGTAAAGTAGTATAAAGTTAGCTTTAAAGACGAATTGAAGGCTTTATAAAGATCTTTAATATTAAAGTAAGATTCTTTATAATAAGCTAATTAGTAGTATTTAAGGCTACTTTTTTATAGTTTAAATTGATAGTATTTTTACTATCCTAATCAAATGGCTTTTATAAGTAAAGAATAGCTTTTAATATATAATATGTTAAATTCTACTTTATAATATTATCTATATTAATATTAATTAGTAAGCTAATTAATTAACTTAATTAGTAGTATTTTTTTATTAACCTAATAGAATCATTTTTAATATAATTGGTTATTTTTTTAGATTATTTTTATTAATAAATTTAATCGTATGATTAAGTGATTTTTGTATCTTTAAATTATACTTTAATAATACAGTAATTTAATATATTTAAGAAATAATATTTAAAATAGTAAATAAATTAGTAATCAATAGTTAATTAAAAATTATATCTTTACTATTCTTATTCTTATCTAACGATTTTAAAAGATATTTAAATATTATATTTTAAACTATAAGATTAATAATATATAAAATATACTTAATATCATTTTCGAAGTTAAATCTAACCTTAAATTTATAGTTATATTTAAAGTAATATAAAAAGGAGCTATTATTAGTAATATTATCTTAAATAATATTATATAATGTTAGTAATTTTACTAATTAATTAAATTAGTTAGTTAAATTACTTACTTATAACTATGATCGAATATTAGAAAAGAATATAAATCGAATATAACTATAAATCGATTATAAATATATAAGCTAGTATATAAATCTGTCAATTCGTTAAATCTTAATTACATATATAATTAGTAAATTAAATTATCTACTAATAAGTAAAATAAAATAACTTACCAATTAACTTATAAATAAGCTTAAAGTCTTTGTCAATATATGACAAAATAACCTTTATATAAGCTATTTGCATAGTTAAAGTCTATATATCAAAAGCAAGTGAGAATTGGCTGTTTATAGTAATATTATGTTAAAATTCGTTGTTAATTATAATTATATGATTTTCGAAGGTAGTATTAAGAATTGACCGAATTTTGTAACGATTAATCACCAGTACGTTACTAAGTAAATTAATTAGTTAATTAACTAATTAATTAGTAAAATTATTACTTACTGATTATAATAAGCTAGTAAATCTTAAAATAAATCTAAATTGACAATATTAAAGGATATATTATTGTCAATAAGAAAAGTAAAAATTTTATTATAAGCTTTATCTTTATTAAAATTAACAGTAGTAATATAAATACTACTATTATCTTCAACTATATTAGTTTATAATTGTTTGAAGGGTATTCTTGATAGGATTATAAGATCAATAGCTAAATAAATTTAATTAATTAGTATAAATTAAATAGTAAGTATATTAAAAAGTACTTACTTTTAAGCTTTTAAAGTATCTTTTTACTTACTTTGTTAAAAGCAATTATAGGATGGTTGTTTTTATAGTAAGAGACATAATTAGAGCTTTGAAAGCGTTTTCTAACTATCTCTTTCTTTTCGTAAGGCTTATTAGTATATCTAGATATAATTACTTAGTTATTTAATTAATTAGTAAATTAAGTGAATTAACTTATAAAGTATAAATAATAAGTATCTTATATTCTTTGTTAGAAAAGATAGATAGAAGAAACCTTTTGAAAAGGCCCTGATTAAAGATATAGATAGTAGAATCTTCATTATATTATAATTTATAGTCAGAACGATTATAGTCAACTACTACCTTAATAATAATAATAGTAGCCATAGTAGTAATAGTAGATATAGATTGATAAGAAGAAGATAATTTAAAGATAATCTCAAATTCAAAATCAATTAGAAAGTAAGTAGAAAATATATTAGTTAATTATAATATACTATAAAAATTATAATATATAAAAAGTAAAATAATAGTTAATTGGTTGATTAATTAATTAATTGATTTATAAGAATTATAATCGTTATAGTTAAAGATTAAAGAGAAAGTAAGAGAAATAATAGTAATTATATATTATTTAGTTAGTAGTTAAAAATAAAAGTAAGCTTACTATAATACTAAAAATAGTAATTATTTAGAAAAAGTACTTAATCTATTATAAAAATTCAAATATAAAGTTATAATTAGCACTTTTAGAAAAACTTATCTTAAATTTGTTAGTAAAAATCGAATATAAATGATATAAAAGTAAAAACTAACGAATAATTTAAATTACTTACTAATTAAATAAATATTAAAGAGAAAATTAAGATAGCTTAATAAGTAGTAAGATTATTTGGTTTTAAAGAATATTTAGTATTATAAAGTATATAGTATTAGTACTAGTAAATATTAATTATAGTATACTATAATTATAGTATTTACTAATTTAGTAATACTAATATAATATTTTTATAATATTAATTTACTAACCTTATATATAAATAAATTATAGTATTAGTATTAGTAAATATTAATTATAATATAATGTATTCATATAGCGAGCGGCATATCATAGCAAGCAGTATACCATTCATACGTCATACTATATTCTACTTTTAACAATGATTTTCTCTACCAATTTAAATAGCTACTTTCTTAAATAAAGTAAGGCTTCTTTTAGCTATCTAAGCTCTTTAAAACGATCCTAAGCTATCTATATAAAGTATAGCTAAGATCTATTAAGTTATAGAAACCTCCTTCTGTCGATAATATACTAACAAAAAGTTATAATATAATATCTCTTCTAATTTAAAGCTATTAATAAAATTAAAAAAGAAGATACTAATTAAGTATATTCTTAGCTTAAATTTGTAAGGATTTTAACTATAGCTTTATAATATATAAAATATAGCTGATTATATCCTTAAGTTATATAATATATAATATATTAGGTTCTAATAGATAGAAAACTTTATATAATAATATTCTAAGATAATTATATATTTTTAATATTAAATTAACTATCAAAGAATCTTATATAAAAATCTAAAGATAATTAAAAGATAGTTTATATTTATATAGAATATAAAGAATAAATATAGACTTTTTAATAATAATATTTATAACTTTAATAAAATTAAGTTTTTAATAAATATATTTTTGTATACTAAGATTATTATAGTTTTAGAAAAATATAAATAGTTTTATATAAAGTAATTTGATAATTAAGAATATATTTTTATAATTATTATAGTTAATATAATTGACTAAATAATACTATCATTTTTGATTATAAAAAGCTAATATTATCTTCTTAATTAATACACTAATAATAACTTTCTAAAAGATTAGAAAGTTTATATAAGTAATAATAGTTAGATAATAGATAAGATTAGTTCAAAATAGCTATAATACTTTGATAAATATATAAAGATATATATAAAAAGTAAATATTATCTTTTTATCTTTGATAATTATAAAAGTTATTATTTAATAGATTTTAAAGAATATTATAAAAAGAATAATATTATTATATTTTATATATTTTTTTATTCTTTTTATAAGCTTTAGTTATTTAATATTAGATATTTTAATATAGTAAAGAATTTATATAATTAAATAAATAAATAAATACTATAAATATAGATTATTTATATTATAAAAAATGATTTTTTTCTATATTTTAAGATATATATAATAATATTATAATTTTAATAAATATTAAAACTAACTTTTAAATAATTAACTTTATTTTATTTAACTTAAATAAAATATTATCTTAACTAGATAGTTTACTTTAACTAATTATATTTTAAAGCTTATAGTCTAATATTATCTTTACTTAAGTTAGATAGATATTAAATAATCTAATTAAAGTAATTTCTTAAATAACTTTAATTAAAAATAAAATCTTTTATTATTAGAATAGTTTTTTAATATATATTTATAGTAAGATTAATATTCTTATATAAAGTATAAAGAAGATTATATATAAAATTGTATTAATAAAGTAGAAGATTTAAGATCTTTAGATAATAAATAAAATATTAAGTAAATATTAAAAAGTTAAAAAAATTTATTTTTAATAAGAAAGATTATTATCATAATAAAAGATAGAATAAATATAGAAAGAAAGAGGCTTTATAGTTAAAAATAATATAAATATAAGTATAAGAGAAGGTTATATAAAGGAGGACTAATAGTATATTCAATATTATAATAATTATAGAAAGTCTAACTATAATATATGAATATATTAATTAAATATAAAGATATTTGAAGATAAAGATTTTAAATAGTTTTAATTGATTTAAGATATTATGGTGGAAATAACTTATATAAAGGTAGTATAATGTACGAATAGTGTGCTGTTTGTTATGATATGCTGCTTACTATACGAATATGTTACTATATTTATAATATACTAATTTAGTATTTTTATAGTATATTATAATTGTAGTAATACTAAATTAGTATACTATATTTATAGTATTTACTAAATTAGTATACTAATTATCAACCTTATATATTTGTTAGCAGCTAGATAGTATAAGAAAGTTATATTATATATAATAAGATAAATATAATTATTTTGAAAACAATTTTAATATATAATACTAATATTTATACTTGTTAGCAGTTAGACAATATAAGACGACTATATAACTTACTATTTTAGTCATAGTATTTATAACTAAAACCTTTAAGTACTTAAGTTATATATAATATATAAAGTATATCCTTAATAAAACCTATAGTCTTTGCCTTCTTCTTAGGCTTAAGCTTTTATATTAACTATTAGTAAGCATAATATAAAAGTATTATACTACTAACTTAAGGACTATCAGTTTTCTTATAAGCTTTTATCTACTCCTTATATATAGATAGTCTCTTTCTTTTATCCTTATCATTATTATTAAACGAATCACTATCAAAAGCTTCTACTATAATAATAGTATCTACTATAATAAAGTCGATAGTAGATATATATATATATATATATATATATATATATTTTTAAGCTTTAGCCTTAGGCATAGCCTTAAAGGAGCCTTATTATATTGTAAAGTATGAAGTAAACTAATGTATATTATATAGCTTAACTAATAGGACTTATATAAGCCAGCCGGCACTATCTACTTATACCTTATGTATGTGTATATAGTCACGTGATTTGGGCACTATATATATAGGGTGACTATGTCTATTTAGCAATTATTTCAATTTACTAAGTCTATAGCCTTTAACGATATTTATAGTATGTCTACTTTATAGATTCTAAAAAGTAACCTTTCTTTATAGACAAAAGTTTATATATTTTTAAGTAATTTTAAATCTTTTTTATTTATATAGCTTTAGATTTCTTAGTCTTATAAAGTCTTTTTATATTTAGCTTACTTAGTTAGTATTAAGATATAATTATCAATCATTAAAGCAATAATTTTTAATATTATCAAAAGAAATTAAAAAATTTCTTTCTTTTTTAATAAGATTATATAACTTTTTCTTTTTTTAAAATTATATATTTAATAGAAAATATAATCAAAATTATAATCTTTACTATAGTTAGCTTAAATCTTCTTATATTTTTTATATAGATATTTTAGTCTTATTTTATTATTAAATTTTCTAAGTTTATTTTTATTTTTATTGAAAGATAAAATAATAAATAAGAATTTAAAATTTCTATGTCGCTCCGTTCGTTAGGATATCGACCTACGCTTCACTCTAAAGACTTACCCTCCTCCCTTCAACTCCTAGAAGTTTTCCCTACGGTAGGCTTAGTACCTTAGGTTATAAATAATTCATTCGATAGCTAAAGAGTAAAGGAATGGAACGTTAATATCTATCCGTCAGCTAATATTTAGTAGCTAAATATATCCTTAGCTCTTATATAGCTAGAGATTCTTATATTATATGAGAATCAGTATAAGAATCTTATGTTAGATATACTAATTATTATATAATATCCTTATATCTTAACAAAAGGTTGATTTAGATAAGATTTTTTATAAATTATTAGCTTTATATAATTATAGCTTTATATTTATATAATTAAATTATTTTATTAACTTAATATTAATAAATCTATTAACTTAATAATCATTCTTTTTTCTATTTTACTAATATTATTAAGTATATATAATAGCTATTATAGCTATCTTTTTATTTATTCTTTATAGTCTACTATCTTTGCTTATATTATCTTAATAGAAAGATTATAATAAATATAATCTTACTTAAAAGGTAGATTAAATATTAGTTTTTTTAGTTTTAATATTTAAAAGATAGTTATATATAATAATTCTATTATAAACTCTTACTTTAATATATTATAAATAATTTTAGAAAGTATAACTTTCTATAATTTATAAATAATGATTATATATAATATTATTAAGGAAAATTATATATAACTATATATCTTACTTTTAATAGTAAAGTTTTATTATATTTATAAGATAGATACTATTATTTAACTTATCTTATTTTATAACTTATATCTTTTCTTTATAATATATAATAATTTAGTATATTTATTAAAGATGATTATAAATATTTATAGTAAGTTTTTTAGAAGGTTTATACTTATAGCTTAGTTAATATTATAGATTATACCTTATACTCTATTTACTAAGCTAACTATATTCTAAAGATTATAAATAAATATTATCTATATTTTAATATATACTAGAAAGCTTTTAAAAAGGTTTTTAATATTCTTTAAGTCTACTTTATCTATATTCTCTTTTTAATTAATAGCTTTAATATATATTATTAAAATATTAAATATAATTATATAATTATAATTATATATATTAACTCTTTCTTTTATAAAGTATATATAAATTATATTTATAAAGATAGTATACTTTTTAATAGTTAAACTAACTATATACTTAGTTGATAATAACTTTTATAAGATAATAGATACTTATACTTACTATAGTTTAAAAAGTATCTAATAAAAAGTTATCTAATCTTTACCTTATTAGTATTAGATTATTTTTAGAAAGATAAAGTCTTTAAATACTTAGTATATATTATATCTAACAATCTTATTATCCTTTATCAATCAATTATACTTAGTATAAATTAATTTATTAAAGATAAAAGAAAGTTGAAAAAAGTTGTTAATTAAAATAATACTAATACTATTAAAGAATTTATTATTATATTATAAAAAGATTTTTTTTAATTATCAGTCAATTTAATCTAATATTCTTAAGTTTAATATCCTTTTTTTATTAATTATAAGATATTTTATACTTATAAATATCTACTAAAAACTATCTAAAATATTAGACCTTTTAGTTAAAAAACGATAGTTTCTATCAATAGATAGATAAAATAGTAAATATAAAATTTAGCTATTAATCTAGTTACTTACTATATTAATAAAAGCTATATATAGAATCGACAACTTTCTACTAAAGTAAGCTTACTAAAAGTAAGAAGATAGTATATTAATTATATATAACTTATTTATATTATCATTATTATCTATCTATAGAAGGATAAAGTTGATAATACTCTATTATCGATAACTTATAATAGTATTATATACTAGCTATTACTTTATATTTAGTATATTTTAAGCTTTTAATAATATATCCTTAATATTATTTATCTTTAGCTAATCTTTTTTAAGATAGTCTTAATACTTTCTATTATTAAATTCTTTATATTAATATCTTATTATATATAATATCTAGTTATAGTTAATATCTATATTCTAACGATTAAGTAAGTTTATTATCTTCTCTTTTAACTAAAGCTTAAAAATTATTCTAACAATTTTTTATCAATCTTTTAAGCTAATATCCTCTTTAAATGACTTTAGATAGAATTTATCTTTATTAGCTTTTAAGTCAAATACTTTAACCTTACTATAATAGTCGTTTTTATAGCTATAATACTCCTTATAATAGTTATAGATAGTAATATAGTTATCAAACTATATATTGTCAATATTAAAGAATCTATTATAATCATAGTATAGATAATTAAAAAGAAGCTTAATATAATAAAAGTTAAAGAACTATATATAGTCTAAGATTAGCTTATACTAAAGAAAGTAATAGAATACTCTTAGTTTTGCTAGCAACTGTCACTTCTTTTAGTTATTTATGTTAAAAGATTTATAATTCTACTACTTAACAAACTGAAAGTAAGTTATATCTTTTATATTTTTAAGCTATTTTAGATACTTTTTATATAATATCTTTTTCTTTTAAATAATCTTATCTACTTTTAAAAACTTTAGTATTTAATTATATTTATTAGAAGGCCGATAATCTATACTAAAAACTATATAATTATCTTTATAAAATGAAAGCTTTAGTAAGATATAATATATTTTTTAAGTTAAATAATCTTACTTTTTAATCAGCTTATTTATTATCTTTAATATAAATAATAATATTAAATTTTTATCTAAAATATAAAGAAAGATAAACCTAACAATCTAAGTATATATATTAGTTTAAACTTTAATTTTATTATAATATTTAGCTATATAATTAATAATAGCCTTCTTATCAATATATAAGAAGAAGTTAATATTTATAAACTAGTATAAAGCTAATAGTTAGTTAAATTAGTTTATATAATTATTATTTTAAATAGTCTTAAATAACTATTATATCTTTTTAAATTACTTAATTATCTTTACCTTTTTATAATTAAAATAAAAAAATAAAAAATAATATATTAACTTTAATACCTTCTTATCTACCTACTTAGCCTAATTAATAGCTTTTTTATTTACTTATATATAATATATTAAAAAGTAATAATACTATTGATAATAGTTTATAATCTAAGATAGCTACTCTTAAATAACCTTTATAACCTTTATATTAATACTTAAAAAGTTGTTATCATTATTATTTTACTTAATTATCTTAAGCATTAGATTCTCTATCAATATATAATATCTTTAAATATAAGTAAACTTCTTTCTATTTTTAACTATCATTATCTTTATCTTTAGATTTTCTTTAAACTAATAAAGACTATGATTATAGCTATTATTCTATCCTTATCATTCGTATTAATACTAATAATCTAAAAGGTTAAACTTTTATATTATAACTATTTTCTAAAAAATATAAAAGTATATATAAAAGTATTATATTATAATATAAGAATTCTTATAAAATAAATAATATAAGAAGACTATTTATACTAGCTTATCTATAGCCTACTATCATTCAAACTTTAGTATATACTAATAAAAGCTTTATTAATATAAGTTGATAAGACTTAATATAATAAAGATACTAAGGATACTTAAATAGTATATAAATGACTTATACTCTTATTATCGACAATACTAATATAATTTTATCTTCTTAATTATTCTAACAAAATATAAGATTTAGTTTAAAATAGCTTATATTTTAAGCTACTTTAAATCTTTTAATATCTTTTATAAATCTACCTTAGTTAAGATAGTCTACTATTGTTTATTAACAAAGAATCTATTATAACTATATATCTATTAATATATTAGTATATTAAATATAATATACTAAAATATATGATAGTATATAAAGCGTTTATCTTTCTACTTTATAATATACTTTAGATAATTTTAATATAAAATATTATACTATCTTAAGTATATAAAGTTAGCTAAACCTTTTAAAAATAAGCTAAAATAGATAAAGAATAAGAAAGCTTATAATTTATTAAACTTACTTAAAAGTATATATTATATACTATCTATTAAAAGATAGTAAATATTCTATAGATGATAATATTATAATAATAACTATTTATCACTCTTTATCTTATCATTATCTAGCTTACCTTATAATATAACTATCTTTAAGTTTTTTATAAGAATATTTAAAATAATAGCTTTATCATACTTATTATCATCTTTCTTATATATATCCTTCTTTATAAATTTTAAGTCTATCTATAATTTATCAAAGCTTTTAACTTTATAGATAGTTAGCTTATTAAAAATACTATCATCTTTCGATAGCTAGCTTAAATTATTTTTAATTAGTATAAAGTCTTTATATTTAAAATAGTTAATAGCTAAGAATATAAGCTAGATTAATACTATCTATCGTTAAATATAGAATTGTTTATAAAACTAACAGTTTATAACTAAATCTTAAGTAAAGTTGATAAAGTAGAAGATAATAATATTAAGATCTTTAGATAGTAGAAAAAGCTTTTTATAAACTTTATCTATATTATAAAGAAAGTAGATAATATAGCTATAATATTTATACTATTGACTATAGACTTAAAAGAAGATAGATAAAATAAGTTAGCTAAATATATAAATAATAAAGAAAATAGTAATAAAATAAGCTAACTATAAAAACATTTATAAAAATATAAACTTTTATAATAATCATCTTCTTAGCTAGCTTAAAGATAGACAAATAGTTAGATATATTATTAAAGTTAAAATAGTTAATAGTAAAGTAGAAAAAAGGCTTATTAGCTAGTTTTTTATCATCCTTTAGGTAATAATGTTTATAAACCTTATTTACTAATAAGTTAATATTAAACTATCACTTACTATAGTATATATACTATTATATCTATTCTCTTGCTAGTTTTAAATCAAACTTCTACTTAATAATAATATTATTTAATATTAGAAAAAGTATTTAAAGATTGTTAGTAAAGAAGGATAAAAGCTTATTAAAATCTTATAAAGGCTAATTCTTTTATAGATAGCTAACAATATATCTTAACTTAGATAGTTTTCTATAAAGATAAAAAGATAATTATAATAAAAAAAGAATGTTAGAATCTTTATAAAAATATTTTTATAAATATAAAAGAATATTTAAGTTAGAAAGTAAGTATATATAAAGTCTATCTTTCTTTTAAGATAATATCTTTACTATTGTTAATATTATTATTATATTCTTAAGATAGTTAGATTTGATAGTATTAGCTTAGTTAGCTTTATTATTTTATATATTTTATCGATTAATTAAAATATTTAATCTAAATGTTTATAAAGGATTTTAACCTTTATAATGCTAATAATAATATTCTTTCTAAATAATATCTTACTATTATCAAGCTATTATAATAATAAAAATATTGTTAGCTATAACTCTATTAATATAATATTGCTTATTTATAATATTATAAGTAAGATTTTATCGTTTTATAATAAATATTTAATCTTAATCTTTATTTAAAATAAAATCATCAATTATAATATACTTTCTATATATAATTTTGCTTATTTTAGTTATCTATATATTTATAAGAATATTCTAACTTATTAATAAAAAATAATTTTAAATAATAAGTTAAGATTAAAATACTTACCTTTAAATTCAATCTTTTTTAACAAAAAAGATAGTTTATAATAATTTTCAAAACATTATATAAATAAACAAACTAATTAATAAACTATTTAATTTTATATTAAGAATAAGTCTATAATTCTATATTTATCATTTTTATAATTAGACTAAAATAATAATAAAAAGAAAAGAAAATAATAAAAAAGCTTAGTAAGTTAAAGTAAAAGGATAAAGGTTAATATTATCAAATAAACAAACAATAGAAAGATAAAGATTAAAGCTATTAAGTAAACAAATGGTAGGATAGTAGATAAGTCATAATATATGATACGATTATACTTAAATAATTATAGATAAAGTAGGGAATAGTAGACTCTTGTCTAATAGGTTGTCAGTACGATTTTACTAGCTTTCTTTCGCATCATTATATACTATAATTTTCTCAAGTTTGGCTATAATATTGTCCTTTGGACAGGATAAAGCTTTTCTTTCTTACTTTTTTTCTTTAGGTTTTCTAAGAGAAGAAGGTAGTAAACTTTGATAGTAGGTATGATGATATAATAGCTATAGTCTTTTAAGTCTTTGTAGATTTATAGCGGCAAAGTTTGTGAATATAGTGATAGTAAGAGTATGATAGTCTCTTTAAGATTGTTAATAAAGGTGTTAGTAGCTGTAAAGGCTGATGAGATATGATTCGAATGTCGACGATAATAATATAAAGTCTTATTGAAGGGAGTTAGATAAGATGTGATAGTAGATGATAGAAACTTTATGTAGGCATTATCACTCTTTATATATATAGATAGGAGATTATCTTCGACAGACTAGCTAGTATAGAGTGACTTAATAGGCTTGAGAATTTTTCCTGAAGTATGATAGAGTTCACGAAGGCTGTGGTTGGTTGTGATTGATGAGAAGAGGCTGTCATACTCAACCAAAGTTGTAAGGTAAATAAGGTTTATAGTGGTTGACGGCTTTAGATACTGTCTATGCTGACTTTTAAGGTGAGTGTGTAGGCTTACTGCTGAGGATATAGTAGCTGTTAAGGAGATTGAGGCTATGATTGTATCGTCAGAGATAATACTATATAGTATGGTCAAGGTTCTTAAGGCTATATGTCTTTACTACTGGTAGGAGCCTTGAAGCTTGTTGTTATAAGGGTGTATCTTTTTAGTTATAAGAGCTTAAGGCTCTGTCAGTATATGCTTCTTTATAATTGTTAGAGTATCTATATATTACTATCATTGTTGTTATAGTCTCTTTACAACTGTTAGAGACTTTTGATACTTTTTGTTGTGAAAGTTGATTCTATCAGAAAAGCCTATAAGTGAGTATCAGAAAGAGAACTATTGATTGAGAACATTTTATTGTGTTAAATTAGTTATTGTAAAGAGAGATAATGGTATTATGTCTTATTGTGTATCTTATGGTATATTAGATAGAGTGATCTAAGCCAAATCTGATTAAATAAATATTTTTAAGCTTTATTAGCAATATAATACTTTCTAGCTACTTATTAGTATATAAATAGACTTATAAAACAAAATAAAAGAATATAATTATAAGAAAAAAATTAAAGATAAATATTAGTATATCTTCCTTACTAAAATAGCTTTTATAGATTAGAATATATATATAAAAAGACTGATAAATATAAAGAAAGAAAAAAGAAAAAAAGAAATTAATCTAATAGAAAAGTAAGGATTTTATATATTAAATTAGTATTTATTATATTATTATTCTTTTATAATTATTAGATAGCTATATTTTCTTATTATCTATTTAATTATTTTATTCTTATAGCTATGATAATTTAACTATATTATAAATAGTTTTGTTTTTTCATTTTAATCAATATTTAATAACGTTAGTTAGCTATACTTAGCTATAAGCTAGCTATATTTAGCTATTAGTTAATAGCTAAGATAAGCTTTTAAATAAGATTATAATAACAAAAAAAACTAAAATATTATACTAAACTATCTTTTTAATAGATTTTATACTAAAATAACACTTAATCAAAGGACTTATCTATATAAAGAATATAGCTATCTTCTTTATTTTTATATTTCTTTATTAATCTTAACATTCTAGCTATTTTTATACTAAGAAAAAGTTAAAATACTTTAATAGCTTTATATAATTAACTAATATCAACAAAACATAACTACTCTTTATCTAAAGAATATATATAAAAAAAGATATAATAAAAACTATAAAAAGACTTTAATATTAAAATTAATATTAAAATATTAAACTAGCAAATTATCAAATAGACAAAATCTAGTCAATAATAATAAATAATTAAAACTTTAAAACTTATATAAGCTATCGATAAATATATTAATATTATCGGTTTTAGTAACTAATAGATTTTGATAGTACTTTATAGAAAGTAATTTATAATATTAAAGACTAGCTTAAGGAGAATTCAACTTATTGATAGATAAAAATATTAAATAAAAATAATAAGATAGCTTAAATTATTAAAGAAAATATAATAAACTATAAAGCAAATAACTTAATAATCGAATACTATATTAAAGTATAGCTAGTATATACTTCTAGTATTTATATAATAATAATATTAAATCTTAATATTATAAAATCTTTTATTTAAGCTATATTATATTATATTTCTAAATATTATAGATATTAAACAAAGGTAAATATAAAAGTATAGAAAAAGCTTTTTTATATTTAGTTTTAACTATTAATAATATATTGATGGTTATAATAAGCTTAAAATATATAAATTTAAAATTTATACTATAATTAATATTTATTTATATTATATTATATAAATATATATTAACTATTTAATAGCTACTTTAATCAATATTTTAAAATAGTATTTATAAGCTTATAGTAAATATAGGTTTTAACCTTAGTTTTTATAAATTAATCTTAAAAAAGAAACCTTTTTAGTTATTATAATATATTAGCATTTTACTATTTAAACTAACGATAAGGTTAATTAAAATAAAACTGATTATAAATAAAATACTTAACTTAAGGATTTATATAAGATAATACTTAATATAAAGAATATTAAAATCAAGAGAATATAAAAGAATATATTTTATTATTATTTATAAAAGTAGGTAGATTGCTTTAGAAAACTTTAAAAAGATAAAGACTTTAACTTTAATTTTATAAAAGACTAAATTACCTTATATATAATATATAAAAATAAATTATATAAAGAAATATTCAATTTTATTAAAATTTAAAACTATCATTTTATCTAATTATAGAAGAATCGACTATATATTATCTATAAAATTCTATACTATAATTATCATACCTTAGATTTATAGAGAGTCTATAATTAAAGCATTCTAGTTAACTAATCTATCTTTTAAAAGCTAAAGTTGCTAATAGCTGATATTGACTTAGATATATACCTATATTTGACAACTAAAAAGTAATATAATATTCTACTATTATAAATAAGATATAAAGATATAATTTTTAACGCTTATTAAGACTAAGATAAACTATACTCTTTTAAATACTTTTATTTAAGCCTTTATGATTAAATCATTCTATATATAAAAAATAATATAAAGCTTAATCTAATATATTAAGCTAAACTAAAAGAAAGTCTTTAGTAATATATAAATATAAAAATAATTCTCTAATACTATAGTTAATATAAATATAAAACTAAGTTATAAAAGTATACTAAAAAAGCTAAAAAAGCTAAACTTAACAATAGATAGTTATAAAAAAAGCTAATTATTAAGATTAATATTAAAGATAAGTTAGAAGATAATATTAAGCTAGTTAATACTAACGAAGCAACTGATAAAAAGGCTAACTTTATATAAGAATAATATTATAATATTTAGATAGTAGCTAGCTAACTACTATCTTTAGTTAATTAATATGATAGTTAGAATCAATTATAATATAAAGCTAATTAATTATAGTATATTTAGCTATATTCTTATATATAATGACTTTATCTATAATATTAAATAATAATATTATACTATTAAATAACTATATAATACTACTATCTAATACTATAATAAATATATTAGTATATATAAAATTATTTAATAAGATTAAGATAATATCTTTATATTCTAAAAGTATATAAAATAGATAGAAGTATTCTTCTTTACTTATAAATATATTGTTAGAGTATAACTAAAGTAATATTCTAATTATTTTTATACTAACTAATCTAGACAATCTTTATTTTCTACTTTAGTATTTATAAAAATAATAAAATCAATATCTAAGCCTTTATCTATACTCTCTAAATATATAAAAAACTCTTTTATATTATTTATATTATTATTTATTATATCTAATATAAGAATAGACTTTTTTATATTAAAATAATAATATTAATTGAAGATTTTGCTATTATTAACATTTTCTATCAAACTTATTAAGCTTAAAGATAATAAAATAATATTAGAATTTAAGCTATTTATACTTAGACTATAGATAGTAATCTTTAAGTATATTAGTAACTATCTTACTCTCTTTTTTAGCCCTTCACTCTTAACTATCAACTTAGACTTAATACTCTTCAAAAGTAGAGATAATCAAGCCTTTCTTTTGATAGTTTATATATTCCTAACATTAGACTCTAAATTAGATAGATTTTTACTTTCTTTATTCTTGATAATTATTGTTAGTATTAAGAATATTCGCTTATAGCCTTACTATATATATATATAAAATATAAAGATTTAAAAAGTTTTAAAAAAGTATAATAATAATATTAGTTTTATTATAAGAAAAAGCTTAAGATAATAATTACTTATTATCTTAAAAGTTAATTTTAGTAAGCTTTTTATTATTTAATAATATTATAAATGTTATTATCTTAAATATTATCAATTAAGAAGATCTTTAAATATAAACTTTAAAGATATTTAAAATATTAAATATCTTCTTATTAATATTCTCTCTTTAAAAATAATAAATATATTAAAGATTATAAAAACTTATCTAATCTATTATATAAATAACTTATAGCTAGATAAGCCTTTATTTTTTTACTTTTTAATTATATTATAAGCTTTATAAATAGTATTAATAAAGCTATCTAAATTATTATATATATAAAATTATCTAATTATATTAAAAATCATTATATTATTTATAATCTTAAAGCTAATAACCTTAGTTAATTATATATTAGCTGATGATAAAGCTTCCTTATTAGTATATAAACGAATCGTCATCAATCTTAAAGACTTTATCATTTAAGCTAAAATATAATAGCTATTAAGTTATATATTTATAAAATAAATTAATAAAATTATAATAGCTATAGAATAACTTATTAAAGTTTATAATAGTAAAAATCTTTTAATACTTTTTGCCAGCTTATAAGTAGAATATCTTTTTAAAGAATATCTAAAGAGCTATCTATATAAAAGTAAAAAGAAGAATATTTAAAAGATTTAACAATATAAAATTAATAGATAAAAGTATCTAAGCTAATAGATCCTAAGATCTAATTACTAGCTTAAGACTAGTAAGGCTAAAGATATAATAAAAACGTTGGCTAAAGCTATATAATGCTAGCTATAGCTTTAACACTATTAATTAATAGCAATACTATACTAGCATTATTATAAGTCTTAAATAAATATAATACTATTAACAAAGCAATAGCTTAAGTAAGCTTAAGAGTCTAAATACTTTACTAGATAATATAATTTTAATTATTATATATCTTTTTACTTTTATATAATAATAATAATAATTTATTCCTTATATGATAGTATATAATTATGATAGTCTAAGCTATACTAGTATAAATATAAGGAAAACCATTCTATACCTAGGTTTAAATCATTATTAAACCAATATCAGTCTGTTGTTAAGCCACCCTCTAGACGCTAGCTAGATAAAAACCTATCATATCTTATATTCTTTTTAGTTAATATCTTTAATTTATATAAATAAGATTCTCTCCTAATTTCTAGCTAATCTTAGGTTATCTTAATATTGATAATAATCTAATCTTAATTTATTATTAGATATTATATGATAATAATCTAGTTAGTATCTAACTATACTCTTATCTATTATATACTTTATATTCTATTTATTATATTTATTATATTTATCTTTCTTAAAAGATAGTTAAATTATATTTATTATATTTATCTTTCTTAAAAGATAGTTAAATTATATTTATTATATTATATATTCGTCTAAAGTATAAGTATTAAATATTCTTTCTTTATTATAGTATATTATCTTCTTTTATTATTTAATCTACTATCTTCTTTAAATCTAGCTTTAGATTGTCTATATATTATCTTTAGCTTTTATTTTCTTAGTTATTATCTTTTATTTTAAAGATTTTTATAATTATTTACTTTTAATATATTATAAGTTAGCTTTATAAGCTTTTATTATCTTCTTTATTTACTATCATTATATATATCTTTTGACTTTATAATATTTTTAATAGTCTTATATATAATTATTAAGCTTTGTTTATTTTCTTTATATAATTAAAGTCTAAAATAGTCTCTTTATAAATAGGAATAATAAGAATAATCGTTTTTTATTTACTTTACTTACCTTATACTCTTAGATAGGGTTGGTAATTTAGTAGTATAGTATTAGTATTAGTAGTACTATATATAGTATTACTATAAAAATACTAAATTAGTACTACTAATACTAATACTATAAGTCATATATATAAAAACACTTAAATCTCTTCTAAAACTAAATAACTTTACTATTTATAAGCCTATTTAATTTCTCTCTTTAATATCTATTTAATTAGTAAGTAATTTAAATTATCAGCTAGCTTTTAACTTTATATCACTTATATTCGATTTTTAGTAATAATTTTAAGATAAACTTTTCTAAAAGTGCTAATTACAACTTTTAAAACAATACTATTTCAAACTTACTACTAAAAATCCAATTTTCACTCTTTTTAAACACTGATTTAAAATATCAATAATATTATTAAAAATACTATTAATATTGTTATTACTTATTAGTTTAACTATAATATTTAATTTTATATAGTAAAAATCACTCTTTTTTTAGGTTTTAACTTATATAAATTAGCTAACTAACTATCTTAAGTAGTATATTATCATTAACTAAATAATTTACTATATATTTGACTTTTTATTTAGCTACCATTTATATTCGATTTTTAGTAATATTTTTGAAATTCGTTTTTTTAAAAGTGCTAATTATAACTTTTAAAACAATACTTTCTCAAAATTACTATTAAAAATCCAATTTTAAAACCTTTTTAAACACTAATTTCAAATAATAATAGTATTCTTATACTATTATCTATATTATACCTTTTTACTAATAGATCATTTATATTCGAATTTGTAAAATTAAAATGAGTGCTTTTTATAATAATATACTATTATTAGTATAATAAGCTTACCTTCTAATTTTAGCAAATAGTAAGCTTACCTTCTATTTTTAACACTATAGTAAGCTTATTTCTATTTTTAACTACTAACCAAATAATATATAATTATTATTATTTCCCTTACTTTCTCTTTAATCTTTAATTATAACGATTATAATTCTTATAAATCAATCAATCAATCAACCAACTATTACTTCACTTTTTATATATTACAATTTTTATAGTATATATCAACCAATCAATATGTCTTCCACTTACTCTCCAATAGAATCTGAATTCAAGATTACCTCCAAATTATCTCCTATTCACCAATCAACACCTACTACTACGGCTACTACAGCTACTAATACTACTACTAAGGTAGTAGTTCACTATAATCGTTCTGACTATGAATTATAATCTGACGAATATTCCCCTATTTATATCTTTAACCAAAGCCTTTTCAAAAGGTCTCTTCTATCTATCTTTCCTAACAAAGAATATGAGATACTTATTACTTATACTTTGTAAGTTATTTAACTAAGTTTACTAATTAATTAAATAACTAACTAATTATATAGATATACTAGTAATCTATATAAAAAGAAGGAAGTAATTGGCAAACGCTTTCAAAGCTCTAATTACGTCTTTTACTATAAACGTTAACACTCTACAATTGCTTTTAATAAAGTAAGTGAAAGGACACTTTAGAAGCTCAAAAGTAAGTACTTTTTAATATACTTACTATTTAATTTATACTAATTAATTTATTTAGCTATTGATCTTACAATCCTACTAAAAATACCCTTCAAACGATTACGAACTAATATAGCTAGAGATAGTAGTAGTTATATTATTACTACTAATTTCAATGAAGATAAGGCTTATACCAAAATCCTCACTTTTCTTATTGATAATAATCTATCCTTTAATATTGTTAACTTAGATTTGTTTCAAAATCTACTAGCCTACTATAATCAGTAAGTAATAATTTTACTAATTAATTAATTAATTAACTAATTAATTTACTTAGTAACGCCCTAGTGATTAATCGTCACAAAATTCAGTCAATTCTTAAGACTACCTTTGAAAATCACATAATTATATTTAATAGCGAATTTCAATATAATATTACTATAAACAGCCAATTTTCACTTACTTTTGATATATAGACCTTAACTATATAAATAGCTTATATAAAGATTATTTTGTCATATATTAACAAAGACTTTAAGCTTATTTATAAGCTAATTGGTAAGTTATTTAATTTTACTTACTATTAAGTAATTTACTAATTATATATTTAATTAGGATTTGACGAATTAACGGATTCACATACTAGCTTATATATCTACAATCGATTTATAGTTATATTCGATTCATATCCTTCTCTAATATTCGATCATATTTGTAGGTAAGTAATTTAACTAATATTAACTAATTTAATTAATTAGTAAATTACTAACGTTATATAGTATCACTTGAGATAATGCTACTAATAATAGCTCCTTTCTACATCACTTTAAACATAACTACGAATCTAAGATTAGATTTGACTTCGAAAACGATATCAAGTATGTTTTACATATTATTAATCTTATAGCCTAAGATATAATATCTGAATACCTCTTAAAATCGTCAGATGAGAATGAGAATAGTAAAGGTATAATTTCTAATTAACTATTAATTAGTAATTACTAGTTATAAATTACTAATTACTAATTTATTTATTATTTTAGATATTATTTCTTAAATATGTCGAATTACTATATTATCAAAGTATAATTCGGAAATACGAAAATCACTTAACTATACGATTGAATTCATTAACGAAGATAATCTGAAAAAACAACCAATTATATTGAAAGTGATTCCGTTAAGTTAGTAAAAATTACTACTAATTAAGTTAGTTAATTAGCTTACTAATTAATATTAATATAGATAATATTATAAAGTAGAATTCAACATATTATATATTAAAGGCTATTCTTTACCTACAAAAGCTACTTGATTAGGTTAGTAAAAATACTACCAATTTAGACTATAAAAAAGTGGCTTTAAATGCTACTAATTGGCTTATTGTGAAAAATCTCACTTCAATATTGAAGATCTTTGTAAAGCCTTTAATTCGTCTTCAAGGCTAACTCTATACTACTTTACTTATGGCTTTATTAGATATTTATTCAATATTTAATAAGCTATAGGTAAAGTATAATGAGTATTTGCAATTAATTGCAAAAGATGAAGAGAGACGGGTTTTGACTTATGTAAGTAAATTAAATCTAAGCTTATTTATATAAGTAAAAAGCTAATTAGTTATAATATTAGGTTAATAACTATTTTAATTTAAATAGTGCTATTGAAAAAGCACTAATTAAATTAAAGAAGTATTTCCCTAAAAGGCTAGATTTAGATAGCCTTTACCTTTATAAAGCCTTTGTTATAGGCTTAATTTTAGATCTATGCTTTAAATTATGTCACTTTAAGGAAGAAGGCCTTCTTTTCTACTATAATGGAATTCATCAAGATATAGCTAAGCTACTTAAAGATGAATATGATTTATAAGTAAATCTATTAGTAACTAACTAAATTACTTACTAATTAAATTATATAGCCTTCAAATTAATAGTGAATCGAATCGTTTAAATAAAGAAGGTGAAGAAAACGAGGCAAATAGCCCTACTCATTCAATAGACTTAGAAAGAGAGTTATTTATCTTAAATTCTCAGCCTAAGAATAAACTTATCACTTACTTAAACGAGGATTATGAGCCTGAACAAGTAAGTAAGTGATTTAATTATAATTATATATATTTACTAATTAATATATTATTAAATGGATCCACTTGAGTATTAGAAGAATAATAGTTATAAGTATCCTTACTTAAGTATACTAGCTAGACGATATTTAGCAATTCCGGCTACTTCAACTGCTATTGAAAGTATCTTCTCAGTTAGTAGTAATATAATTACTAAGCCTAGAAATAGACTTAATCTAGAAACAGTTAGAATGCTTTTATTACTAAAAAGCTAGAAGGTAAAAAACTTAAGTAAGTTAGAAAAGAAATTAGGGCTTGAAGATATTGAGAAAGAGGATTAGTTAGTTAGTAAGTTAATTAGTTAGTTGATTTTCTTATATAGTATTATTTACTAATAAAAAGTACTTAAATCTATTATAAAAAATCGAATATAAGTGATATACTAATAAAAAGATATAATACTAATAATAGTATAAAAATACTATTACTATTTAAAATTAGTGTTTAAAAAGGTTAAAAATTGGATTTTTAATAGTAATTTTAAGAAAGTATTGTTTGAAAAGTTATAATTAGCATTTTTAAAAAAACTAAATCAAAAATATTATTAAAAATCGAATGTAAGTGGTAGCTAATTAAAAAGTCAAATATATAGTAAATAACTTAGTTAATGATAATATATTATTTTAAATAATTAGTTAGCTATTTTATATATTATATAATTTGAAAAATAAGTTATTTTTACTATATAAAATTGAATATTATAGTTATACTAAAAGTAGTAATAATATTAATAGTATTCTAATAATATTATTAATATTAAAAATTAGCGTTTAAAAAGAGTGAAAATTGGATTTTTAGTAGTAATTTTAAAATAGTATTATTCTAAAAGTTGTAATTAGCACTTTTAGAAAAACTAATTTTAAAATCATTATTAAAAATCGAATATAAGTAATATAAAAGTAAAAACTAACTAATAAATTAAATTCTTTAATAAAAGACTGTATATTAAAGAGGAAAATTAAATAGGCTTATAAATGATAAAATTATTTGGTTTTAAAAGAATTTTATATTATATATTTTATATAGTCTATAGTATTAGTATTAGTAGTACTATAACTATAGTAGTACTAAATTTAGTAATATTATAAAAATACTAAATTAGTATTACTAAATTTAGTACTACTATATTTAGTACTACTATATTTATAGTACTATTAATTTAGTAGTACTATATTTATAGTAATACTAATTTAATAGTATTATATTTATAGTAATACTAATTTAGTAGTACTATAAATGTAATAATACTAAATTAGTACTACTAATTACCAACCCTACTTTTAAAGTATAAAGAGTCTATTTATAAGCTTATAAATATATATATCTTTATATTCTTCTGTCTTTTAAGGCTTTTTTCCCTTTTTTTTCTTTAAGTTTTTATAGCTTAAAATTTCTATATCGCTCTATTCGTCAGAATATCGACCTACGCTTCACTCTAGAAACTTACTCTCCTCCCTTTGACTCTTGGAAATTTTCCTTACGATAGGTTTAATATCTTAGATTATAAGTAATTCATTCGGTAGCTAGGAAGCAAAGGAATAGAGCGTTAGTATCTATCTATCAGCTAATATTTAGTAGCTAAATATATCCTTAGCTTTTATATAGCTGGAGATTTCTATACTATATAAGAATCAACGTAAGAATCTTACGCTAGATATACTAATTATTATATAATATCCTTATATTTTAACAAAAGGTTGATTTAGATAAGATTCTTTATAAATCATTAGCTTTATATAATTATAGCTTTATATTTATACAATTAAATTACTTTACTAACTTAATATTAATAAATCTATTAACTTAATAATCATCCTCTTTCTTACCTTACTAATATTATCGAATATATATAATAGCTATTATAACTACCTTCTTATCTATTCTTTATAGTCTACCATCTTTATTTATATTATTTTAATAGAAAGATTATAGTAAATATAATCTTACTTAAAGGATAGATTAAATATTAATTTCTTTAACTTTAATATTTAGAAGACAATTATATATGATAATCTTATTATAAACTCTTACTTTAATATATTATAAATAACCTTAAAGAGTATAACTCTCTATAATTTATAGATAGTGATTATATATAATATTATTAAAGGAAACTATATATAGTTATATATCTTACTTTTAACGATAAAGTTTTATTATATTTATAAAATAGACATTATCATTTAATCTATCTTATTTTATAATTTATATCCTTTCTTTATAATATATAATAGTTTAATATATTTATTAAAGATAATTATAAATACTTATAGTAAATCTTTTAGAAAGTCTATATTTATAGTCTAGCTAATATTATAGACTATACTTTATATTCTATTTACCGCTAACTATATTCTAAAGATTATAAATAAGTATTATCTATACTTTAATATATACTAAAAAGCTTTTAAAAAGGTTTTTAATATTCTTTAAGTTTGCTTTATTTATACTTTCTTTTTAATTAATAGCTTTAATATATATTATTAAAGTATTAAGTATAGTTATATAGTTATGATTATATATATTAACTTTCTTTTTTATAAGATATATATAGATTATATTTATAAAGATAGTATACTCTTTGATAGTTAGACTGACTATATATTTAATTGACAATAGCTTTTATAAGATAATAAACACTTATACTTACTATAGTTTAAAAAGTATCTAATAGAAAGTTATTTAGTCTTTACCTTACTAGCGTTAGATTATCTTTAAAAAGATAAAGTCTTTAAATATTTAATATATATTATATCTAACAATCTTATTATCTTTTATTAATCGATTATACTTAATATAAATCGACTTATTAAAGATAAAAGAAAGTTAAAAGAAGTTATTAATTAGAATAATACTAATACTATCAAAAAACTTATTATTATATTATAAAAAGATCTTTTTTAGCTATCAATCAATCTAACCTAATATTCTTAAATTTAATATACTCTTCTTATTAATTATAAAGTATCTTATATTTATAAATATTTACTAAAGACTATCTAAAATATTAGACTTTTTAGTTAAAAAACAATAGTTTTTATCGATAGATAGATAGAATAGTAAGTATAAGGTCTAACTATTAATTTGATTGCTTACTATATTAGTAAAAGCTATATATAAAATTGACAACTTTTTGCTAAAATAGGCTTATTAAAGGTAGAAGGATAATATATTGATTATATATAACTTACTTATACTATCGTCGCTATCTATCTATAGGAAGATAAAGTTGGTAATATCCTACTATTAATAATTTATAATAATATTATATACTAGCTACTATTTTATATTTAGTATATTTTAAGCTTTTAATAGTATATTCTTAATATTGTTTATCTTTAGCTAGTTTTTTTTAAGATAATCTTAATACTTTTTATTATCAAATTCCTTATACTAATATTTTATTATATATAGTATCTAGTTATAATTAATGTTTATATTCTAGTAACTAAGTAAATCTACTATCTTTTTCTTTAGCTAAAGCTTAGAAACTATTTTAACAATTTTTTATTAGTCTTTTAAGCTAATATTCTCCTTAAATAACTTTAGATAAAACTTATTTTTATTAGCCTTTAAGTTAAATACTTTAACCTTACTATAATAATCATCCTTATAGTTATAATACTTTTTATAATAATTATAGATAATAATATAGTTATTAAATTATATATTATTAATATTAAAGAATCTATCATAGTCATAATATAGATAATTAAAAAGAAACTTAATATAATAAAAGTTAAAAAACTATATATAACCTAAGATTAGCTTATATTAAAGAAAGTAATAAAATACTTTCAGTCTTACTAACAACTATCATTTCTTTTAGTTATTTATATTAAAAGACTTATAATTCTATTATTTAATAAACTAAAAGTAAATTATATCTTTTATATCCTTAAGCTACTTTAGATACTTTTTATATAATATCTTCTTCTTTTAAATAACTTTATCTATCTTTAAGAACTTTAGTATCTAACCATACTTATTAAAAGGCTAATAGTTTATATTAAGAACTATATAACTATCTTTATAAAGTAAAAGCTTTAGTAAGATATAATATATCTTTTAAGCTAAATAGTCTTACTCTTTAATTAGCTTATTTATCATTTTTAATATAAATAATAATATTAAATTCTTATCTAAAATATAAAGAAAAATAAACCTAACGATTTAAATATATATATTAATCTAAACCTTAATCTTACTATAATACTTAGCTATATAATTGATGATAGCTTTCTTACTAATATATAGAAAAAAGTTAGTATTTATAAGCTAATATAAAGCCAACAGTTGGTTAAATTAGTTTATATAGCTATCGTTTTAAACAGCTTTAAATAACTACTATATTTTTCTAAATCGTTTAATTATCTTTACTTTTTTATAGTTAAGATAGAAGAATAGAAAATAATATATTAACTCTAACGCCTTCTTACCTACCTACTTAGCTTAATCAATAATTCTTTTATTTACTTATATATAATATATTAAAAAATAATAATATTATTGATAGTAGTTTATAATCTAAGATAGTTATTCTTAGATAACTTTTATAGCTTTTATATTAATACTTAAAAAGTTATTATCGTTACTATCTTACTTAATTATCTTAAGCGTTAGATTCTCTATCAATATATAATATCTTTAGATATAAGCAAACTTTTTTTTATCTTTAACTATTATTATCTTTATCTTTAGACTTTCTTTAAACTAATAAAAGCTATAATTATAGCTACTATTCTATCCTTATCATTTGTATCGATATTAATAATCTAAAAGGTTAAACTTTTATATTATAATTATCTTTTAAAAGATATAAAAATATATATAAAAATATTATATTATAATATAAAAGTTTTTATAAAATAGATAGTATAAGAAAATTATTTATATTAACTTATCTATAGTTTACTATCACTTAAACTTTAGTATATATTAATAAAAACTTTATTAATATAAATTAGCAAAATTTAATATAATAAAAGTATTAAAGATATTTAAATAATATATAAATAACTTATACTCTTACTATCGATAATATTAATATAACTTTATTTTTTTAATTATTTTAACAAAATATAAAATTTAGTTTAAAATAGTTTATATCTTAAGCTACTTTAGATCTTTTAATATTTTTTATAAATCTATCTTAGTTAAAATAGTCTACTATTATTTATTAACAAAAAATCTACTATAACTATATACTTATTAATATATTAGTATATTAAGTATAATATATTAGAATATATGATAGTATATAAAGTGTTTATCTTTCTACTTTATAATATACTTTAGATAATCCTAATATAAGATATTATACTACCTTAAATATATAAAGTTAGTTAAACTTCTTAAGAATAAATTAAAATAGATAAAAGATAGAAAAGCTTATAACTTATTAAATTTACTTAAGAATATATATTATATATTATTTATTAAAAGATAGTAAGCATTTTATAAACGACGATACTATAATAATAGCTACTTACTACTTTCTATTTTATTATTATCTAGCCTATCTTATAATATAATTATCTTTAAATCTTTTATAAGAATATTTAAGATAATAACTTTATTATACTTATTATCATTCTTTTTATATATATCCTCTTCTATAGACTTTTAATCTATCTATAACTTATTAAAGCTTTTAATTTTATAGATAGTTAGCTTATCAAAGATACTATTATCTTTTGATAGCTAGCTTAAGTTATCTTTAACTAATATAAAGTCTTTATATTTAAAGTAGTTAATAGTTAAGAATATAAGTTAGATTGATACTATCTATCATTAAATATAGAATCGTTTATAGAATTGACAGTTTATAGCTAGATTTTAAGTAAAGTTGATAGAATAAAGGATAATGATATTAAAGTCTTTAGATAATAAGAAAAACTTTTTATAAACTTTGCTTATATTATAAAAAAAGTAAATAATATAATTATAATATTTATATTATTAGCTATAAATTTAAAAGAAGATAGATAAAATAAGTTAGCTAAATATATAAATAATAAAAAAAATAATAATAAAATAAGCTAACTATAAAAACATTTATAAAAATATAAACTTTTATAATAATTATCTTCTTAACTAATTTAAAAATAGATAAATAGTTAGATATATTATTAAAGTTAAGATAGTTAGTAATAAAGTAAAAAAAAGGCTTATTAGCTGGTTTTTTATCATCCTTTAGATAATAACGTTTATAGACTCTATCTACTAGTAAGTTAATATTAAACTATCACTTACTATAGTATATATACTATTATATTTATTCTTTTATTAACTTTAAATCAAATTTTTATTTAATAATAATATCATCTAATATTAAAAAAAGTATCTAAAGATTGTTAGTAAAAAAAGATAAAAGCTTATTAAAATCTTATAAAAACTAGTTCTTAGTATATCTTAACTTAGATAATCTTTTATAAAGATAAAAAGATAATTATAATAAAGAAAAAGCGTTAAAATCTTTATAAAAATATTTTTATAAATATAAAAGAGTATTTAGATTAGAGAGTAAGTATATATAAAGCTTACCTCTCTTTTAAGACAATATCTTTACTACTATCAACACTATTATTATATTCTTAAGATAGTTAAACTTAATAATATTAACTTAGCTAGCTTTATCATTTTATATATTTTGCCAATCAACTAAAATATTTAATCTAAATATTTATAAAAGATTCTAACTTTTATAATACTAATAATAATACTTTCTTTAAATAGTATCTTACTATTATTAAACTATTATAATAATAAAAGTATCGTTAGTTATAACTCTATTAATATAATATTATTTACTTATAATATTATAAATAAAATTTTATCATTTTATAGTAGATACTTAATCTTAATCTTTATCTAAAGTAAGATTATCAATTATAATATACTTTCTATATATAATTTTACTTATTTTAACTATCTATATATTTATAAGAATATTCTAACTTATTAATAAAAAATAATTTTAAATAATAAGCTAGAATTAAAATATTTACTTTTAAATTTAATTCTTTTTAATAAGAAAGATAGTTTATAATAGTTTTTAAAATATTATATAAATAAATAAACTAATTAATAAGCTATTTAATTTTATACTAAAAATAAGTCTATAATTCTATATTTATTATCTTTATAGCTAAGCTAAAATAATAATAAAAAGAAAAGAAAATAATAAAAAAGCTTAATAAGTTAAAATAAAAGAATAAAAGTTAATACTATCAAATAAACAAACAATAGAAGAATAAAGGTTAAAGCTATCAAGTAAACAAATGATAAGACAATAGATAAGTCATAATATATAATATAATTATACTTAAGTAGTTATAGATAAAGTAGAGAATAGTAGACTCTTATCTAATAAGTTATTAGCACGATTTTACTAGCTTTCTTTTGCGTCATTATATACTATAATTTTCTCAAGTTTGGCTACAATATTATCCTCCGGATAGGATAAGTGTTTTCATTAAGATAGTCTATCAAAATAGTTTATCTTTCGGTCTTTTATCAACTAGTTTATAGTCTACTTTTATATTAAGTATTAATAGTTAGCTAATTATTATTTTTTGTTTTTACTATTTTTAAAACTATTATCAAAACTTATAAGTTTTTAGCCTTTAAGTATATTATATATAGTATATTTATAATCTGCCGATAGTACTAACTTAGTATATAAACTTTTATTAAACCTTTTTCTACTTTTGTCAACATTATTATATAAGTTTTCAAATATTAAAGCTAATTTAAGTATAATATGTTAACAATATATAGTATAATCATATCTATATTCTATCTTTCTTATATTGTTTTTATAAATAATAAAGATCTAACGATCTTTTATATCTATCTATCTAGTATATTTTTAGTATATCTTTAGTATACTGTCAGTTTGTTAACATTTTATTAGACTTTAAGGTCTTATATTATCAAGCTTATATAATTAAGAATTATAAATATATAGTAAAAGATTATTATATTATAGATTTTCTATCTTTTGTTTACCTTTAGTTTAAGATTAGTTTGCTAATATTCTTAGAATATTATCTTCTTTTAGATAAAGATTATTATAATTATTATAATTATAAATATTATTTATATAGCTAATATTTATATTATATATTTTTAATCTAATTTTAATCTAACTTTATATTAACTATATTTTTTAAAATAAATACTATTACTTTCTAGAATATTAAAGTAGCTTTAGCTTATATTTATACTATCGTTATCTATATATATTTATCAATTTACTTATAATATAGTTTCTATATATATTAACCTCTTTATTTTTAGGCTATCTTAGCTTTTTTAGCTTTTATTATCTTTGCTTTAGCTATATTTTCTACTTTTTTTGCTAACCTTTTAGTTATATTTATTTAATATATATTAAATAATATTTTTACCTTTTTATAATAGATTAATATACTATTATAATAGTTTGTCAATATTATTAATATAAATCTTATAGTCTATTGTTAGTATACTCTTAATTTATTTGTTAACTATTTTTAGAATAATGATGATAATTAAGCTTAAAACTATTTTATAAATAATTAAATAAAAGATAGTAGGTTTAAGACTTTTTTTTATTTTGTTAGATTATTGATTTACTCTTAGTTTATCTTTAGACTATCTTTTAGAGTCAACTTTATAAATCTTTACTATTATATTACTACTTTTTTATATAATTTCCGATTTTATTAAATTTTATATATTTTCGATTCAACTTTTATTATAATTTGATTTACTCTCTCTTTATTTATAATATCTATCTTTATTGTAAAAATCTTTACTAATTTAAATTAGTTGATTCTTCTTAAGCTTATAAACTATCTTATAAGTATTTTAGCCTTTATTAGATTATAAACTACTTTTATTATATTTATATACTTTAATTTATTCTTTAATATTTTTCTTACTTTAATTTTTATAAGATAATAGTTTATAATATATTTTACTATCTTTTTATATTTACTATATTTATATATTAGTTTAACTATATTTAAAACTTACCTTAATATTAAATATAAGTTTAAACTAATATTATCAATTCTTATCTATATTAGTAGAATATTATAAGCTTTATAAAGAAGGTTATATAATTTTAGTATATTTTTATCTAATAGATTATCTATCTTTACTTTATTAATAATTTGAATATAATCTTTACTTTAGTTGACTTTAATATATTATCTTTTACTTTATTATTTTAAAATAATCTCTTTTTAGTCTTTATTATCAAACTATACTAACATTATGATAGTATATTATTTAGACTTTATAGAAAGTCTTATAGTTATTTATAGTAATTTTCTTATATTCTAATAATAGTTCTTAAAATTATATCTTATCATTTTATACTTTTTATATAATTTCTTTATTAACTTTATAATCTTAAGTTATTATTAGAATATTATCAATCTAATATTAAACTATATATTGATTAAAAGAATATAACATACTTATATAGCGAGCGGCGTATTATAGCAAGCGATATACTATTCGTATATTATATTATATTCTATCTTCAATAATAATTTTCTCTACTAATTTAAATGACTACTTTTTTAAACAAAGTAAGGCTTCTTTTAGCTATCTAAGCTCTTTAAAATAACTTTAAGCTATCTATATAAAATATAGCTAAGATTTATTAAGTTATAAAGACTTTCTTTTATTAACAATATATTAGCAAAAAGTTATAATATAATATCTCTTTTAATTTAAAGTTATTGATAGAATTAAAAAAAAAAGATACTAATTAAGTATATTCTTAACTTAGATTTATAAAGATTTAACTATAGCTTTATAATATATAAGATATAGTTGATTTTATTTTTAAATTATATAATAAATAATATATTAAACTTTAATAGATAGAAAACTTTATATAATAATATTCTAAAATAAATATATATTTCTAATATTAAATTGATTATTAAAAAGCTTTATATAAAGATCTAAATATAATTAAAGGATAGTTTATATTTATATAAAATATAAAAAATAAATATAAACTTTTTGATAATAATATTTATAATTTTGATAAGATTAGGTTTTTGATAAGTATACTTTTATATACTAAGGTTATTATAGCTTTAGAAAAATATAAATAGTTTTATATAAAGTAGTTTGATAATTAAGAATATATTTTTATAATTATTATAGTTAATATAATTAGCTAGATAATATTATTATTTTTGATTATAAAAAGTTAATATTATCTTTTTAATTAATATATTAATAATAACTTTCTAAAAGATTAGAAAATTTATATAAATAATAATAATTAGATAATAAATAAAATTAGTTTAAAATAATTATAATATTTTAATAAGTATATTAAAATATATATAAAAGATAAATATTATCTTTTTATCTTTGATAATTATAAAAGCTATTATTTAATAAATTTTAAAGAATTATTATAAAGAAAATAATATTATTATATTTTATATACTTTTTTATTCTTTTTATAAGCTTTAACTATTTAATATTAGATACTTTAGTATATTAAAAATTTTATATAATTAAATAATTAAATAAATAATATAAATATAGATTATTTATATTATTAAAGATGATTTTTTTTATATTTAAAAATATATATAATAATATTATAACTTTAATAAATATTAAAGTTAGCTTTTAAATAATTAATCTTATTTTATTTAACTTAAATAAAATATTATCTTAACTAAATAGTTTATCTTAACTAATTATACTTTAAGATTTATAATCTAATATTATCTTTACTTAAGTTAGATAAATATTAAATAATCTAATTAAAATAACTTTTTAAATAACTTTAATTAAAAATAGAATCTTTTATTATTAAAATAGTTTTTCTATATATATTTATAGTAAAATTAATACTTTTATATAAGATATTAAAAAGATTATATATAAAATTATCTTAATAAAATAAAAGATTTAAAACTTTTAGATAATAAATAAAATATTAAATAAACGTTAGAAAGTTAAAAAAATATATTTTTAATAAAAAAGATTATTATTATAATAAAAGATAAAATAAATATAAAAAGAAAAAGGTTTTATAAATAAAGATAATATAAATATAAGTATAAAAGAAAATTATATAAAAGAAGATTAATAATACGTTTGATATTATAATAATTATAGAAAGTCTAGCTATAATATACAAATATATCAATTAGATATAGAGATATCTAAAGATAAGGATTCTAAATAGTTTTAATTGATTTAAGATATTATAGTTAAAATAACTTATATAAAGATGATATAATATATAAATAGTATGCTGCTTACTATAATGTGCCGTTTGCTATGTAAGTATATTATACTTTTATCTTTACTTTCCTTATACTTATAGTCTTATAAGCTTTTAATATTATATATAAGTACTTTATAGTTTGCTTATATTCTATTATATACTTATTATCAATCTCTTTTTTAATTAAATAGGTATATACTATATAATAAAGCTATAACTAACTATAGACTAAACTATTATTATATAAAGTAGTTAAATATATTAAAAGTAGAGTCTTTATATAAAGTTTATTAATTATTATAAAGAAAGTATCTATCTTTTTATCTTTTTCCTTATTTTCTTTATATAATAATTTTAGTTTAATTTATAGTCTAACTATACTTTAAAACTCTAACTTTACTTTCTAAGGTTAGAATAATCTTGTCAAAATATACTAACTTAATTAGTTTGATTTTAATATAAGTTAAATAAAATAGTTTATATTTTATCTTATTAAATCTTATATTATATTTCTTTACTTAGTCTTTATATATTTTATATATAAGCTTAAGCTATTAGCAAACCTTCTAGATAGTTTTAGTATATATTAGTATATTGATATTATCTATAAATCTTATTATAATAATATTATTTATTTTTTATAATCTTTTATATAATATTGATAAATATAGAATAAAAAGAATAGATAAAATTGACAATCTTTAAAAAATGTTAGCTAGTATTTAGAATATTTATAATTTTTATATATTAAATAGTAAGATTATTATTATATTATTTAAAAAGCTTTTAAGAAAGATAGTTACTTAAGTTAGAAACCTTTTTTTTTTTTAGTATTTATAATAGTCTTTTATAATTAATAATATTAAATACTTTAAATATATTTAATAAAAAATTAATAATATATTATCTTTATCTTAATAAGTATATATTTAGTTTATAATAATCTAAATTATCATCTTAGTTAATTTATTTTTATAATTATTTATTTATTCTTTAGATAGTAGTTATAGTATCTTTACTTTATATATAATCTATTTAGTAAGTATATTTTTAATCATCTTTTCTATTATATTAAATAATATAATCAGACGATATATATTTAGTTTACTTATATTCTCCTTATTTTTAGATAAAATAATAGTCTTAACTTTATAAAATATCTTTAGATAATAGCTAGCTTGCTAGTAGACTATAATTAAATATATAAGTTAAGTTGTTAATAAGTTTTTAAATATCTTTAAATATTTATTTAAGATATTATTAAGTTTAAATATCTTTTAAAAGCTTATCTTATAAAAAAAGTTTAATATATTTTTATTTTATATAATATATATTATAAAAAATAATTATATATATAATATCTTTAAATTAGTAAAATTAACTATCAGCTTAAGGAAAAACTATCTTTAAAATATTTTTAACTTTTTATTAAAGATAATAGTAAAATCTTTAAATAATTTAAAAGCTAATAAGAAAAATAGCTATAATAGCTTATTATTATAATCTTAAACTTATTTTACTATAAACTATATTTACTATAAATTATAAGTTTTAGCTATTATATAAAAGTTATTTCTTTATATCTTTTTACTAACCTTATAGATTAACTTTTTTTTCTTTTGATTAGCTTTTTTTTATTGTTAGAATACTTTTAAGATATTTATAGTCTAGATTATTCTATAAATAATATACTCTTTTTTAACTATTATTTATATTTTAGTATTTTATTAAAAATATTTTAAAGTTTTTTTTTAAAGTATATAATTATTTATAATATATAATAGCTTTTTTATTAGAATATTAATATATTCTTTAATTTTTTTTAATATATTGAGATTATTTAAGATAAGTAGATTTTATATATTATATTTAACTACTTTCTAATCGATTAGTTTCTAATTATATACTATTAGTTTTTCATATATCTATCTATCTACTCTTTAAATTCTAACTATCTATAGCTAATAATTACTTTCTTCTAAAGATAGGATCCTTTATATATAATATCTATATATTTAATAACTTAAATAAAATCGATTATAATATCTAAGCTTTTTTTATTAAAAAATATAAAAGTTTTTATAAAGATAATAAGATTTATCTACTATTAATCTATTAATATTATAAGTTTCTCTACTTTACTATAGTAAATATATATATTTAGTATTTACTTTTTATAGTATAAATTAAGGGTTTTTAATATAATTTTAGTTTATAAAGATAATATATTTAATAGAATATTAAATAATATATATTATTTAATAGTCATTATTAAATCTAAACTAAATAAATATATTATTATAATAATAATTAAGTTATTTATCATTTTAACTATAATTTAATAATAGTCTTTTATCATCTTATTTTTAATTAACCTTATTTTTTCCTTTACTAAAAGTATAGCCTTTAGATAGATGATTATATTTTATATAATCATATACTTAAATGATTAAAAGTATATTATTTCTAATATACTTATACTTTATAATAGCTTTATTATTATAATTATATTATATCTTTTTTTTTCTATATATTAGTTTATTTTTTTATTATATTTTAATATAATACTTTTATATCTAATATTCTATTAATATATTAATAATATTATATAGTCTTTCTAATATTAAAATATCCTTTATTTAACCTATCTTTATCTATTATAAGAATATAATAATATTATAATTTTCTTTACTTACCTTAATAAATTTAATCGATTATCTAAAGTTTTAAAGATATTCTATTAATAGCTTTCTATTAATTCTTAATCTTAGCTACTTAAATGCTTTTATAAATTTTCTAACAAACTAAAATCTATCTTTATTTATAGTAGGAAGATACTATATAATTAGAAGGTTATTAAATCTTATAAATAATAAAAGTTTATTTTAAAATATACTTTATATAATCTTTTCATTATTTAAATAGATTAATAATTATATAATTATATAAAGTATTTATTTTTATAGTTTATATAATATAAAATACTTTTTTTTTTTACTAATATAATTGTTTTTTATATATCTATTACTATTATAATATTTATAAACTGTCAGTATATTATAAATAGTTTATTTATAATTATATTTATAATATTGATAGTATCTTTATATCTATATCTTTATATAGAAAGATATATAAATATATTATATAAAATTTTAGATAAAGTTATTCTTATAAAGTAGGTTTATTATCTTCTAACTTTTAATATTAATATAGATTATAATTAATATATAGTCAATATATTAAACTTTTATTAAAAGCTTTATCTATATAATATCTTTTATTTTATTATTTTTTTATAGTTTTTAAATAAGTTATCTTTTATTTATACTTAATATTTAAGCTATTATCATTTTAATAATAATTAGTATATATAATGTTTTATATATAATTGCTTTTTAGCTAAATATTTTCTTAATCTTTTTTTTTATATTATTCTTAATATTCTTATTTTTTAATTTTAAATATAATCTTTTAGTCTTTAGTATATATATAGCTTATAATTATTATATTTAAAGTATTTAATATCTAATTAATTTCTATCATTATCTAAATATTATCTTTTTGATTTAATATTATATTAACTTTAATATTCTTTTATAAGATTCTAATTATAATATTATATTAATTCTTTACTAAAGCTTACTTTTAAAAGACTATAATTATATTAAAGATAACTATATAGATTTTAGTTTTTAGTTAGTTGATAGTAAAAATAACTATTAGCTTATTGATTTTAGCTTTAATTATTATAAAGCTAATATTATTTGACTATATATTATATATAATATATATAAAAACTATAATCAGCTTATTTACCTTTTTTTTATCTATTTTAAAGTCAGCTAAAAACCAGTTTATATCTTTTAAAAGCTTCTCTTTTATATTATCATCATACTTTAAATAGTTTATTATCAACTTAATCTTAGCTATATATTATAACTAAGTTAGACTATTTTTACCTTCTATTCTTCCATCATTTATATATTATATATAGCTTAATGTTAGTTTATCTTTAGGTTAATATCGATCTATTGATTCTGCTTCTAGTATTAAAAAGACGATTTTCTTGATGTATAAATTGATATCTAAGTGTCAAGATTTTAGCTCTTTTTTTTGAAATTTTATATAGTTTCCTATTTTTATGTATTTAATTAACTATTTAAAAAGCTATTTAATAATAAAAAAAAGTAAAAATATTATATTTATAATTATAAGATCAAACCTTAAGCTTATAACAATTTATATTAACTTTAAAAATATAATTACTTTATTTTATCTATCTATAAAAGCTAACCTTAGTCTATCAATTATTAAGTTTGTCTTATTTTAATATTATATATCTTTCTTTTTATTTTAAATAAATAGTAGTAAAAAACATTTATAAATATAATAACTTAAGAAAAAATCAAACCTTTATTTATAATTATTTAATAATTATTATACTTTTAATTATATTATTAAACTTTTATTATAATAATTCTAACCTTTATTTTACTACTTTTAGGTTTAGAAAGCTATTAATATAAAAAAGAAAAAGATATAAGATAAGTATTTATTATATCTACTATATTTATAAATATAATATATACTCACTAAAATATACTAATTTTAACTAATATAAAAGTAATCTAATCAAAAAACAAACTTTACTTAAACATTAGAAACGTTAAAATAAGTAAGATAAGCTTTTACTTAGATTAATTAACTTAAAGAATATAATTTTTATAATATTTAGTTAGATTTTTATTATATTTATCAATAAAATCATAAAATACTAAAAATATTATCATAATAATTATAATCTAACAAAAAGAAAGTCTTTTTTATAATTTAGTCTAATAGATAAAATCATAAAAAAGATAATAACTTTAGAAAAAATTAAATCTTTATCTTTAATGATAGTAAAAGCTAGTATATTATTATTATACTATAAAGTCTATTTCTTATTTAATAATAGAAGATATTTAAGTTTAAATAAATATAAACTTAATTAATTATCATTATTATAAAAATCATTTTAATTATAGCTTAAAAAATGTTAGAATACTTTAGATTTAATATAATAATCTATTTATTTGATTAGATTTAGCTTAGATCATTCTATCTAATATACTATAAGATATATAATGAGACATAATACTATTATCTCTCTTTATAATAATCAATTTAACACAATAAAATATTCTCAATCAATAGTCTTCTTTCTAATGCTTAGTAACTTATGAGCTTTTCTAATAGGACTAACTGATAGTAATAAAGAGGCTTTTATAATAAAGAGTATTAAGGTCTCTAACAGTTGTAAAGAGACTATAATAATAATGATAACAACATATAGATACTCTAACAATTATAAAGAAGCCACTATATACTGACAGGGCCTTAAGCTCTTACAGCATTCTTATGACAACGAGCTTTAAGGCTTTTACCATAGTCTTGAAAGCCTTGACTATGCTATATAGCATTGCCTCTAACGGTACTAAGCGTTCAGTCGTAGCCTTAATCTTCTTGACAACTACTATGTCTTCAGTAGTGAGTCTGTATGCTTATCTTGAAAGTTGGTATAGATAGTATCTAAAGCCGTCAACTACTTACGTAAAAGCTATATTGTATCAGCAGTTCGATCTGTATATGCTATAATGTTAGAAAGCGATATCGACTGTAAATCTTATTTACCTTACAACTTTAGTTAAGTATGATAGCCTCTTCTTATCAATCATAGTCAACTATAGCCTTCGTAAACTCTATCATACTCTAGGAAAAATTCTCAGGCTTATTAAGTTACCTTATGTTAGCTAGTCTGTCGAAGATGATCTTTTATTTATATATATAAAAGATGATACTATTGTTACGGCCAGAAAGCAGGCCGCCGCCAGGAACCCCGCGGCAGGCATAAGGGACAGAAAAAGACATCACGTGGAGATAAGATAAAGGCCACCCGTGAGCCAGAGGTTATGGATCATGGTGAGCCACGGTAAGCTACTACCTATGGATTATGAAGGACTCTAGTGATCCAGTAAAGCATAATTCTATATAAGACTATGCTTATAACCATAAGCCTAAAGATGAAGAGACTAGCTCTTTAGCTTTCAATATTATAGTTTGATTATACTATATTTTGATTCTACAATCAATAGGACCTAATAAGTCACGATCACCTACCTTTATGAATATTGTTTAAGTACCCTTTAACCTATCTTAAGATATAAACCTAAGGACCCTTAGCTATCTATCGACGTACTGATAGGAAGGATCATTATATGTTGAAAGCTCTTATTTAGTAGGTTGACAATATACCTTATAAGCAATAACCAAATAGTCAAGATGGCACCTACTACTACCCTATCAACTCTAAGCTCTTCAAGCAATTTACCTCGACCAAGCTTAGCGGCTGGGACCGTCACTCAACAAGATATAGTCAACGAAATAGCTCGACTATAAGCTGTGGTTGTATAACTTTAAAAGAAAGTATTGAGAGGAGGATCAAGCTAAATAAAGATCAAGAAACCTAACCCTTATGATAGAACGAAAGAAATACTTTAAAGATTCCTAACCTAACTTAGAGTATATATACGGCATCATAAAGAAGAACTAACTTATAAGCATGATAAAGTACTATTTACTGCTAATTTACTTATAGAAGATACTCTCAACTGGTTTAAGCCAACACTTTAAGATTATCTCGAAAATGACGAACCAGGGGATAGAGAAAAGGAAACCAAGAAAATCTTCAAAAATTATGATAAGTTTGAAGAAGCTATCAAAGTAGCCTTCGGAGATCCAGATAAGGAACAAACAGCCGAGCAGAAACTTACGACCCTCAGATAGAAAGGATCAGTATCAGAATATATGTCAAAATTCCGACAGATCTCATCAAGACTAGACTAGCCAGACGACCCCCTTATGACAGCCTTCTATTTAGGGCTGAAAGATGACGTTAAGGACGAGTTAGCCAAACAAGACCGACCAAATGAATTCTCTGATTATGTAAAAATGGCTATATAGATTGACAATCGACTGTTTGAGAGACATCTTAAGAAGAAATCTTATAGAAGCTAGACAACCAAGCTAGTATACTAAGCCAACAGTAAAAAACGAATATAATATAATAATAAGCCATAAAGCATAGCTTATAGATATCATTTAGAACCTATAGAAATCAATATATTCTAGAAAGAACAACAAAAGAGGACCTAAGACAAGAAAGATATATAGTGTTATAACTATAATAAGAAAGGACACTATACTTAAGAGTATAAAGAACCTAAACAACTTATAGAACCTAAACGACAAATGAACATAACATTATATGGTACCCTTAGCTGGACATACTATTATAACGACAAATATAAAGAATATAAATCGAATAAAGAAAATACTAGATGATACCCCAAACCCTTAAGACAATAGAAAACCATCATTATACTATCTTAACATAACCATAAGAAGGCACGATAAATCTATAGCATGAATGTGACCGAGGATAGCGAACCAAAAGCTTAATTATAAGATAAGACCCTTAGTATAGAAAGCAGCATACCGACACTTACGAGAAAAATATCATTCAGGGAAATTGCACCTTCACTAAAATCTATAGGTGAAGAAATACTATCATTAGCCTACGAGTTAGAAACCAATGGTAGACATATACTATACCTAGCACCCTACAGATCAGACAACTAGATTATACTAGCAGAAGTCATAATATATCAGATATACCAAGAATAGGCTAACCAACTAAAGATCTCCATAATGTTTGAAGAAGACCCTTTGTTAGACCATTAGAATCTAGATCACCATATCCTATCATAGACAATATATATCTACGACTAATATATACTATATATGGCAAAAAAGATAAAAAATAACTTTTTTTCAAGAAGATATGCTAACGAACCAATTATATAAGCACTAAGAAAAGTAGAGATAAAGCATTAGTATATCTTAAAACAAATCATTGAAGCTAGGTTAGCTACCTTCGAACCTAGCGAAGGCTATCTAACAAAGTGTAAGACAGAATATTAAAGGAACTGCCAAAAACCTAAATACAAATAACATACAATCCTCAAAGCCAAAGAATGGCATAATCAATGGCACCTACGACTAACGCAAACTAGGGATATTATACCATACCCACACGTAGGAAGCCGACAGAACTTGTCACAACTTACCATATGACGATCAGACAATTTCGACTCAGAAGAGGAAGAACCGTCATATATCAAACAAATAGGAAACCAAGCATCATACAACATGATCAAAGAATAAATCTACCGACATATGGAAACAATAAGACTTAAAGAGATCAATCAAGAATCAGGAAGTTTACAACAAATTATGCCTAAACAGTATATTTAGAGAACTAGCTAGAAAGTAGCCAACAGAATACCTAAAAAATTACAAGAATTTGCAAGCTATACTAAAATCTGCCGTCACATCAGATAAGAAACCTAGAAAGACTCTAGTTTGATTCGAAATCAAGAATAAAGTCAAAAGAAGTGGGATAAATACCTAGATAAACAAATCATCGACATTATAAGGATGATATAAGACGAGAGTAACAAAGAAGAATTACCTTTACCATCAATATAAGTATTCGAACAACTGAAGAATCGAATCTTGGATACAACCAGCGAAGAAATTAGAATAATGAACATCCTTGAAACCTACGAACGTTATCAAGATCAGTGGCAAAGGAGTTTACTAATCCTCTAGATCACTAGAGAGTATAGAAAAGATTCGGGAAAAGAATCGTCTTGATTATAAAAGAACTATAAAAGGGAAATAGCAAAATCAGGTTCCTACAAAGCCTAGAAGCATAAGGAGACTACCTATATGTCAGGATGAATCTCAAAGGATATAATATTATCATAATCATAGATTATAGAGTATAAGGAAATTATATATTACCAACACTCATTAACAAATACTATCTAAGATAAAGATATAAAGAAGACTCTTACGACCTTATAGTAACTGACGGAGAAAAAGTCACCTATGATGGAGGAATAGTCAACAAAGAAATAGACAAACTATAAATGGAAATATAAGGGAAACAGGAAAGAATCCGATTCAACATAATGGACCCTACTAGATACCTAGTATTATTAGGATTATCATAGCTTAGGAAGAGTAACCCTCAGATCGATTGGATTAATGGCTATCTAGATTGAGAGAGTGATATATCCTTATAAGATTTATCGATACTTAAGAAAGAATGACAACTATAAGTTGTTAGGCAGGAATTCTGACAAGACTTAGCTAATGAGAAGGATACTATAACCTTAATACCCTTAAGTAAGCCTAAAGAAGCTATCAATATATCGAACACTAACATTGAGTCATAAAAGTAAGTGATAATACTTATAACCAACAAAGAGAAAAGACGATTATAAAATATTCTATAAGAATATTAAGTATATACTAAGTTATTTATAAAAGAATTGGAAACAAGTCTACTATAATATAGCAAATAAGACTATAAAATACCACTCAAAGAAGGAATATAACCGAAGTTCCACAAAATATATAGACTTAACGAAGTCAAGCTAAAAGTACTCTAAGAATACTTAGACGAAAACCTTAGGAAAGGTTATATTAGACTGTCTATATTGCCGGCTGAATACTTAATCCTGTTTATATTAAAAAAAGAAGGTAAGCTATGCTTATATATAGACTATAGACAACTTAACGATATTATAATAAAGAACCACTATCTACTACCCTTGATATTAGAACTATAGGATAGGTTATATAATGTTACTATATTTATAGCATTAAACCTTCTAAGAGTATATAATCTAATCAGAGTCAAGGAAGGAGACGAATGGAAAACAGCATTCTATATACGATATAGACACTATAAGTACTTAGTTATACCTTTTAGATTGACTAACATACCAGCCAGTTTTCAAGCTATAATAAATTATATCTTACGAGAATTTTTGAATATCTTTATTATTGTCTACTTAGACGACATCTTAATATACTTAAGGACGCTTAAGCAGCATCAAACATATATATACCAAATACTGTTAAAGCTATAAGAGGCTAACCTATTGGTAAACCCTGAAAAAAGTATATTTTACACTATAAAGGTCGATTTCCTCGATTATATGATAGAACTAGGACGAATCAGTATATAAGAAAGCAAAATCTAAGCCATCCGGGAATGGCCTGAACCAACCATAGTCAAAGAAGTTAGAAGATTTCTAAGATTCTTCAACTTTTATCAAAAGTTTATCAAAGACTATGGCAAAATCGTCATACCACTTATAGACCTTACCAAGAAGGATAAAGCCTTCATATAGGACGATAGGGTATAAATCGCGTTCGACACTTTAAAGCGACAAGTATTATCTAAACCAATCCTATAAAACCCTAACCTTATAAGACAATATAAAGTAAAGATAAACGCCTCAGACTTTATATTTGAAGGATAGTTAGGATAAAAAAATAATAAATATCGACTATACTCTATAACATTCTTCTCGAAAAAACTATATAGCCTAAAGCTAAATTACTAGATTTATAATAAAGAGTTGATAGCTATAATTAAAGCATTTAGAAAATAAAGATAGTATCTATCTAGAACTTCTTATAAAGTATTCGTCTATACTGACTATAAGAACCTTACCTACTTTATAACTACGAAAGAACTTAATAAAAGACAAACAAGATAGATAGAAGAACTATCAGAATTCAACTTTTAGATTATCTATTAAAAAGGATCAGAAAACGGCAGAGTAGACACTTTGAGTCGACGAATAAACTATTATCAGAAGATACCAAAAGAGATATAAGCTATCTTAATGATAAATCTAGATAAAACCTTAATATAGGCAGAAAGATAAATTAACATACTCTTAAAGATAGAATCAGACGATACTTAGAGAAAGAAACTCAAAGAAGCATATAAGCTACTAAAATATAAGCATAATATACAAGTTCCCTTAAGGCTAGTACAAACCAGCAAAACAGAATAAGAACGATATAAGTACGAAGGAAAAACATACATACCACCAGAACTGTAGGAAGAACTCATCAAAGTATACTATAAACCAATAGAATTTGAACATATAAGAGTAACGAAAACTCTTAAACAAATATAAAGAAAATATAACTTTCTTTATATAAAAAACAAAGTCAAAGAAGTATTAGATAAGTATAGTATCTACAAACAAAATAAGAACAGTAGGTATAAACCATATAAAGAATTATAACCCCTACCAATCATATAACAATTATGGGAATCAATCTCATAAGACTTTATAGTAAAGCTTCCACTATCGGAAGAACCATTGACAAAAGTCAAGTACAATAGTATCTTTATAATTGTCGATAGACTTACAAAATATATATACTTTATTCTATATAAGGAAGAAAGCAATATTAAAGAACTAGCATATATATTCTTACGGATAGTTATAGCCAATCATAGACTATCAAAAGAAATAATTTCGGATCAAGATAAGCTATTCATATTGAAATTCTGACAATCACTTATAGTATAATTGGAAACCAACTATAAGCTATCTACAGTTTAGCACCCTAGGATAGATAGACAAACGAAAAGACTAAATCAAATTATCAAATAGTATCTTCGATGCTATATCAATTATAAGCAGAACAATTAGGTTATATTACTATCAGTAGCCTAATTCAGTTACAATATATCGATTAGCAAATCAATAAGAATATCACCATTCTATATAAACTATAGATTTAACCTAGAACTTAGCTACCCAATCAAGATAGGACCAGAATCAGAAAAAGCAACACTCATAGTAAAACAACTTCAACAACTCCACCAAGAAATGAGGAACCAACTAACATTCATTAGAGAACGAATGTCAAAGTACTATAACCTTCAAAAGATGAAGGGACCATCCTTTAAGAAGGAAGATAAAGTCTACCTTATATGACAAAACATAAAAACAAAACGATCAAACAATAAATTAGATCATAAAAAACTTAGACTATTCAAAATCAAACAGAAAATATTAAAATCCAACTATAAACTCTCATTATCTAAAACTATGAGAATATACTCTATTTTTTATATTTTACTTTTGGAACCAGCATACGAATCTGTGAAACTTCAAATAGACGTTAAAGTAGAACTAGACTAAGAATATAAAGTAGAAAGAATATTAGACTTACGAAAGAAAGGACGACAAACATAGTACTTAGTCAAATGGTAAGGTTATGACGATTCGGAAAATATATAAGAACCTTTTAAGCACCTACAGAATTACTCCAATTTGGTTACTTAGTTCTACCAGAATCTTCCACTAACGAACCTACGAAAGCAAACTCACTATCTAAGCTTAAAGAAGACTAGTCTATATCGTTTGGGACACTTAATGAATGAAGGTTATCTACCATAAACTACTCTTAAGTAAAGATAGAAGGAGTTATTCTATCCTCTTCGTCTAACTTCTATATCCTTCTTCAAAAAGCCTTAGAATACTTCTTAGATACTACCTTCTTTATACAACATAGACAGGCTAGATGGCTGACAGTTATAGACAATTATATTTGAAAAGCAAAGAGTGCCTCTTTAGCGTCTATTTCCTCTTATTTAATTTTCTTTTGTTGAGAGGCCAATCATATAAGGGTAGAGGCTATAAAGGTACCATCATAAGAGCGACCTAAACAAATATACTCAAAACAATAAAAGGAGTTGCTTACCATATGGTAAGCAAGGTTCTACTTAAAATAATAAGTATAGGGTATTTCGGTCAGATCCTTAGAAAGTTCGACGTCGACAGTAAGGGCAAGCTAGGCTAAAGATTTCTTTGATTTTGGTTTTGATTTCTCTATATGACCCAACATAGTGTCAGTATCCTAGGAGAAGTAAGGGATATAGTTTCAGGACCTACCGGATAGGCGGCACCTAGGTATTTAACTAGGTCTCTAGGACATCGACCTTAAAGGAGGGACATTATGTTATAGCCAGAAAGCAGGCCGCCGCCAGGAACCCTACGGCAGGCATAAGAGACAGAAAAAGACATTATATGAAGATAAGATAAAGGCTATCTATAAGCCATAGATTATAGATCATGGTGAGCCACAGTGAGCCACCACCTATAGATTATGAAGGACTCTAATGATCCAGCAAAGCATAATTCTATATAAGACCATACTCATAATTATGAGCCTAGAGATGAAGAGACTAGCTCTTCAGCTTTCAATATTATAGTTTGATTATACTACAGTTTGATTCTACAATCAACAGGACCTAACAAGTCACGATCACCTACCTTTGTGAATATTGTTCAAGTACCCCTCGACCTATCT